>NC_056761.1:29916444-30031444 GCF_018687715.1 Carya illinoinensis
CCTGGTGCATAGGACTCCACACTTCACTGGAAATGAGGATCCACTTCAGGCTGGAAGATGGATCAAAGATCTGGAGAAAACCTTTGAGGTGTGTGGATGCACTGAGGCACAGCAAGTACTCTACGCCAGCTATCTCTTGCAAGGTACCGCTTCTGATTGGTGGGATACCAAGAGGGTGTTGTTGGAATCTGAACTGGGATCTTTCGCTGCAGTGACCTGGCAGCGTTTCAAGAAGGAGTTCAATGACCGCTTCTTTCTCGCATCGGTAAGGAAGCAAAAGGCAAGAGAGATTGCATGGGGAGCGGATGCATTCTTGGTGCAGATGGTGTCCACGCCGCCTGAGAAGAAGTCTTTGGCAGACATTCCAGTTGTGGAAGAATTCCCCGATGTGTTTGTGGATGACTTGCCCGGACTACCCCCTGTTCGGGAGATGGAATTCGTTATAGACTTGGAACCTGGAGTGGCTCCTGTGCATAAAGCTCCTTATCGCATGGCACCGGCTGAATTGAAAGAGTTGAAGACTCAGTTGCAAGAACTGGTAGAGAAGGGATTTATTCAGCCTAGCACGTCGCCGTGGGGTGCACCAGTTTTATTTGTTAAAAAGAAAGATGGAACCCTCCGTATGTGCATTGATTATCGGGAAATGAATAAGGTGACCATCAAAAATAAATATCCTCTCCCGCGGATAGATGATTTGTTTGATCAGCTTCAAGGAGCGGCCGTGTTCTCTAAGATTGATCTGAGGTCGGGATACTACCAGCTGAGAATCAGAGACCAGGATGTGCCTAAAACTGCTTTCAGGTCGAGGTATGGGCATTATGAATTTAAGGTGATGCCGTTTGGGTTAGCTAATGCCCCTGCAGCTTTCATGGATTTGATGAATCGAGTGTTTCAACCTTATCTGGATTCCTTTGTGGTAGTGTTCATTGATGATATACTGATTTATTCCCGAGATGTTGAAGAGCATGTGTATCATCTTAGTCTGGTACTTGAGAGGTTGAGAGAACACCAGCTATACGCCAAGCTCAGCAAGTGTGAATTCTGGTTGGAAGAAGTTAAATTCCTTGGGCACGTAATTTCCCGGGGCGGAGTGGCTGTTGATCCTAGTAAGGTAGAAGCCATTTTGTCATGGCAGCGCCCGACTACAGTGCGCGAGGTCAGGAGTTTCTTGGGGCTCGCCGGATACTACCGAAGATTTGTAGAGGGTTTTGCTCACCTATCCAGACCTCTCACAGCTTTGACTCGGAAGAATACAGAATTTGTTTGGTCAAAGAAATGTGAGAGAAGCTTCCAGGAATTAAAGAACTGGTTGACGACGGCACCAGTGTTAGCACTCCCAGAACCGCATAAGCCATTCGTAGTCTTCAGTGATGCGTCTAAGTTTGGTTTGGGTTGTGTCCTTATGCAGGAAGGACGGGTTGTAGCCTATGCATCTCGTCAGCTAAAGGACCATGAGAAGAATTATCCGACGCACGATCTAGAATTGGCTGCGATTGTTTTTGCCCTCAAAATCTGGCGGCACTTCTTGTATGGGGAAGCTTGAGAGGTTTTTACCGATCACAAGAGTTTGAAGCATTTGTTTTCCCAGAAAAATTTGAATATGAGGCAGAGGCGATGGCTGGAGCTAATCAGTGACTATCAGTGTGAGATCAAGTACCATCCGGGGAAGGCTAATATAGTTGCTGATGCTTTGAGTCGGAAGTCACATTTGGAAGATGAAGCCGAGCCGTCAGAATTGGAGTCGTTGCTTTGTGGGATGAGAAGGCTCCTTATAGAGAGTTCGCAGCAAGTAGAGATTTTGTTCTTCAGTTCTTGATATTCGGGTAACTGATTTTGAAGAATTGAAAACTCTCCAAAGAAAGGATCCGAAGCTGCTAAACATCAGGAAAAGAGTCAGAAAATCTCGAGGGCCGTTGCACTATAGCATGGATAATGATGGGATATTTCGGTTCCGAGATCGCAGAGTGGTCCCTAAGGACTCAGATTTCAAAGAATGGATCATGGCGGAAGCTCATGCGGCCCCTTATTCAGTTCATCCCGGCAGTACAAAGATGTATCGAGACTTGAAGAAAAATTACTGGTGGGACGGAATGAAGAAGGACGTTGCCTTATATGTGGAGAAATGCCACACATGCCGTCAGGTAAAGGCCGAGCATCAGAGACCTGCAGGCATGCTCCAACCCCTCCCTATTCCTGAGTGGAGGTGGGATGACATCACGATGGACTTCGTAGTGGGTTTGCCGAGAACGCCTAGTGGGAAGAATTCTGTTTGGGTGATTGTGGATCGGTTAACGAAGAGTGCTCATTTTCTGCCTGTTAATAACACCGACTCTTTGGGTAAGTTGACCCGTTTGTATGTCAAAGAGATAGTGCGGCTACACAGCGTACCAAAGAGTATAGTGTCGGATCGAGACCCGAGGTTTACGTCACAGTTCTGGAAGAGTTTGCAGGCAGCTTTGGGTACTAAGTTAAAGTTCAGTACTGCTTATCACCCGCAGACAGACGGCCAGTCAGAGCGCACCATTCAGACGCTGGAAGACATGTTGCGAGCATGTGTCATGGAATTCCAAGGAAGTTGGGAAAACCATTTGTCGCTCATCGAGTTTGCATACAATAACAGCTTCCATGCGACCATTCAGATGGCTCCCTATGAAGCTCTTTATGGGAGAAAGTGCAGGTCGCCCTTGTGTTGGGATGAAGTTGGGGAGAGTAGGATAATTGGACCCGAAATAATTCAAGAGATGCAAAGCCAAGTTCGGATCATCAGAGATAAAATGGCGGCAGCTCAGAGTCGCCAGAAGAGTTACGCTGATACCAGGAGGAGAGAGTTGTCGTTTGAAGTTGGTGATTGGGTTTACCTTAAAGTCTCTCCCATGAAAGGTGTTAAGCGTTTTGGTAAGAAGAGGAAGCTAGATCCGAGGTACGTCGGCCCTTTTCAGATTCTGGAGAGAGTAGGGTCCGTCGCCTATAGAGTTGCTTTGCCAGATTATTTTGGGGATGTTCATGATGTCTTCCACGTATCATCCCTGAAGAAGAGCTTTGGACAGCAAGAACCACGCTTCGTCGACCCAGCCTGGTATTCAGTTGCAACCGGATCTCACTTATGAAGTTGTTCCGTCACAGATCTTGGATTGGAAGGAGCAACAGTTGAAGTCCAAGACGATACCTTTGGTTAAAGTGGCCTGGGGAGACCCGTTAGCTCAAGACTTCTCTTGGGAGCGAGCAGCGGACATGAGGGAGCAGTACCCATATTTGTTCGAATAGAGAAGGTATGTGTCTTAATCTTGATCACAGTTGGTTTATGGGCTTTCTTGTGCCTTGCTTTAAGTTGGTGGTTGATTTACAATTTCGAGGACGAAATTGTTTTTAAGGAGGGGAGGATGTGATGACCCGTTTATGAGTATATTTTCGCTGAAATAGTTGTTTTTATTTTAATTAATATTTTAGTTATTTATTTTAATTTATTTGCGTTTTAAAATTGTTTTTAATTTAATTGATGTTTTGTTTTATTTCTTTTGGTTGTTTACAGTTTTTAATCTCTTTTCGGCGGTTTAGTGTTGTTTTTCCCGGACTGAGGATTAGACCTCGTCTTTTCCCTACATCTCTTTCCCTTTTTCCTTTTCTTTTTCCTTTTTCTCTTTTTCCTTATTTCTTTTTCCTTTCTTTTTTCTTTTTCTTTTTCTTTTTTTTCTTTCTTTCTTTTTCCCTCTCTCTTTCCTGCTCGAGCCCCCCCGGTCTCTCTCTCTCTCTTCTCTCTCCCTCACGGCCGAACGCTTCCACAGCCCTGACCCACCGCCGCCGGCCACCGTGCGGCACACCACCCCCACCAAAACCTTCCCCTCCCTCCGGCGCACCACCCCACCGATTTCCACCCCCATCCGGCCGGCCGTTTGGCCGGAAAAGCTCTCCAAAGGCTGCACGGATTTTGCCCCGATCCGCCGCCGTCGCTCCACCTCCAGCCACCATTTCTTCACCATTTCATCACCGGTCCCTTGCCGTCCTAACCCACCTATTTCCGACCTCCAACGACCACCGGAACAGCTCCTACGAGCTAGCTTTCCTTTTTGGGAAATCCGGTCTCTTTCCGGCGATTCCGCCGCCACCCACGGCCAACCACCACTTCCAATAGCTTCACAACCATCCCTAGACCATTCCCTATCAATCCCAAGCCCTAGTTTGTCCCCGTTCAAAAGTGGGTTTTTCACAACCCATGGCCACAGTGAATTTTCACTGTGACGTTGCTTTTTCGCCGCCGTTTGCAACGCCGCGAGTTTTCTAAAATTGCCATATAGCGCTGTAAGTATTTTCCAAACCCTATTTTCAGATTTAAATACATATTGCTCTTTCAATTATTTTATCTGCTGTTGGTTGGTTGATTCCGGACTGAGTCCGAGGAGTTCGGGGGTCGGATGGATGGAGGACGGAGTTGCTTGTTTTATTGTTTTATGTTGTTGGATTATTTTATTATGCATTGATATGGCATTACATGGTGCATGCACGTGTGTTTTTGTTTATGTGTGAAAAGTCTGTGTATTGGCGTAAGTGGTCTTACGGGTGTGTGTGTATCACGACCCCAAGCCGGGATGGGGTATTATCCCGGTGGAGCTCCTCTAGTCACTCGGGAGCGGAATAAACTGAGTGATGTCCCCTGAGTTGTCGCTAGACGACGGGAGCGGGGGCTAGGGGTTGCTTGGCTACGAACGCGCCGGGCGCAGAACCGGGCATCGCTCTACGCACCGACTCCGTGGCCCTTCGCTGGTGAGGGCTAGAGGATGCTTGGCTACGAACGTGCGGGGCACGGAACTGGGCATCGCTCGTTAGGTGTCACATGCGTGGTGGTACTCTGCGGTGTGGCACTGGAGCCAGGGTATGCGGATGACCCCTAGGGGAGGTCATGGTGCATACGGTTAATATAGATAATGGTTTGAGACGGATAAAGGTCAAATGTGACTTTTGGCGTGTTTTTTGGAAAGGATGTGTTTTTGGGCCAAAAAGGGTTTTTGGCGTGTGTGGAAAACTGTCTTTGGGTTTTGTGCATTGGGCATGTTTCATGCATGTTGTTTGAGTTCTGTGTGTTTTTATCTGGTAGTGTTTGGGTTTTACTTACCTGCGGTACCATTTTTGACTCCGTAGCTTTTGGTGCAGAGTTGGAGGACGAAGAGGAGGAGGCTGAGCCCGAGGATGCGGCTCCCCCGGGTTGCTGATGCTATGATTTATATTTGGTTTAAAACTGTATTTGTGTTTTTGTAATATTTTATCTATGTATGTTTTAAACAGCTTGTATTACGTTAAGAAAAATTCTGGTACTTAGTTATGACTTTCGTTATCCGCTGCGTATTTCTTCGTGCACATATGTTGCTCTTGCACACACTTGGCACCCGTCGATAGGATGGTGACCCGGGTTGTCACCATCCGGACGTCTCGATTTCCCCGTGTTCGGGCGTGGGGATTTGGGGGCGTCACATCTCCCTAGGCTTATGAGTTGGTTCTATTACCTTTCCAGTTTGAGTGGTTAAGGCATTTACCTCCATAAAATCTTGACGATTAGGTTTAGACGTTTGTGCCATATGTTGTCCACTAGGATTGGGTTGCACTTGGGATGGAAACTTCCCACGCTCACTTATGGTTTAGGCATTGGCCAGCTTAGAGACATGACTCCTAATCTCTTTGTTTTCCTCAACCAATTGGGTGATCATTGACTCAAATTTCTGGTTTGTTTTACCTTGAGCCTCAATAAATGCATGTAAGGTGTCCTCTAAAGGGCTCCTAGAAGGTGTGGGCTAATATAGAGGCGTATGGTAAACTCTAGGTGGCTATGGAGGTTGTTGATTTTTAACTAAAATTGTGGTGATTACCCTAACTCGGATTATAGTTATCGGAGAAAGGTGTAAAAGGCTTCTGTACATGCCTAGGGCATTACATTGTTCCTCATACATTCCCCTCATTTTAGCAAATGTGGGGCATTGTTGAGCTAGATAATCTACCCCACTACACACAAAACATGGTCCAAAGGACTCGACACGAGTAACCATGTGTGTTGGTTTTAAATCCTTAGTTTTTAAAACCTCTAACTCCCTAGTAAGCATCTCAACCTTAGCTTTTAGGTTATCCTCTTTCCTAAGATGGTAAATTTCACCACTATTTTGAATTTTCAGTAGGTCGTGACCTATTTGTACTTTCAGTAGCACTAGATCTAGTCCAAGTGTGTGATTTTTTAGCAAGCTCATTGAGATATTCTTTGGCCTCATCTAGATTTTTTCGCAAAAACTCACCATTATACATCATCTCTATAAATTGGCGCTCTCTCAGTGTAAGTCCATCATAAAAATAACTAACTAAACGCCAGTTTTTGTACCAATGGTAAGGACACATACTCAACAACTCCTTAAACCTCTCCCAAGCCTGATACAAAGACTCACTATCCTTTTGTGCAAAGGAGGAGATTTTCCTCTTTAAAGCATTGGTTTTATGTTGGGGAAAATATTTGTTAAAGAAGACTTGTGTCATCTCATTCCATGATCCCATTGATCGTGGTCTTAGTGAGTACAACCAACTCTTTACTCTATTCTTCAAAGAGAAAGGAAAGAATTTAAGTCTCACAACATCATCTGTAGCATTATGACTATGGAAAGTCGAAACTGCTTTCTCAAACTCCCTAATGTGCACAAAAGTATTTTCATTTTCTAAACCATGAAAGGTGGGAAGTAACTGTATCATTCCTATTTTAAAATCAAGTTGACGAGTGTTGGCTGGAAACATGATGCATGATGGTGTAGCTGTGCGTGTGGGGTGGATGTAATCCAAAAGAGTTCTAGTTGGTTGATGTTAATGTTCACTCATTTCCTCGGGACTAAATGGATTGTCAATTAAAGGATTAAAAACAATTGACTTTGACTCTAGCACAGGCTTACGAAAACCTACCCAAGACGTCTTTATATCTATGCATGCAAAGTAAAAAATAATAATAATAATAATAAAATAATAAAACCTAAAAAAAATACTATGAAAAGAAAGAAAGAAAACAAATAGTGTAGCAAGCTAAAAGAGGGAACAAAGTTACCGCCTTTACCCACTACTAAAGTAAATTATGTCTTGTATTAATTCTTGCACCGTCTCCACGATAACGGTGCCAAAATTTAATTATGCCAAACTATTAAGTGGTGGTATAGTATAGTTCAGAGTGTCAATCCACTAGGAGTTGGAAGAAACACTACAATACACAAGGTTTAAGAAAAAAAATTAAACTACAATATGACAAGAATTTGAAAATTCTACCTAAAGCACATAATTAAAATGAGATTATGGTACAAATAAAAAGGCAAGTAAAACTTCAGGCTTCCATCAATCGGATCCAATACTCTAATTTTTTCAATCCATACTATATACACAATTAAGAATTATAGCACCAAATTCATAATCGAAAAATATGACATTATATGCGTTTACTTTCTCAAATTTAATTCGAGAATCTATTTTCTTTTAACAAACCACAATTTTCATGTATACAAAGAAATATCATATCTAAAGATGACCTTATGTTCACAAACAATAGTGTAGCAGAAGATCACATCAATGGCATGAAAAATATGTTTAAGCTACAATCATATATTCATAATCTTATAGCTCAACAAAGTTGAACTATAGCAAGATTTAATACAATTGTCTCAATCTTATAAAAAAAAAAAAAAATAGAGAATGGAATCCTAAAATCTTAAACAATAAAACTTAATCTATGAATTGAAATAAAGTCAAAATATTTGCACTAATCAATTTCCACCCTAGGCTTTACCCAAGATTTAGTTACTCACGGAAGAACAAAAATTAGAAGAGTATTTTTTTTATTGTCTTAAAAAATGAGGCGTCTATCCTTTTCTCTTTCTCAATTTCGTGCTAATTTATATAGGGTAGGAAAGAAACTCTAATGTTTTCATGATTCCCGCATAAACAATCGCCTAATTTTTAGGACTCATCTTAACAACCACGTACGCACTTCAAGAGTCCAAATTTAGAAACTATGATTAGAGAAAAATTTGTAGCCCGTTAAGATAGCTTTCCAACGCATCAAGAATCGCATCAATCGGATTGGAAGATTATGATTAAAGTACTAAAATGTGTCTAGGTTGTCTCCTAACACATTTCAAGCTTGGACTTCTGGTGCTTTCCTTCTGTGATTTTTTTTATTGATCCAAATTATTCTCAAACCCCATCATTATCTTTATTTGAAGAGTCCTACACTCGTTGAAAGTTCTAGTTGGTTCCAACGTCTTGCTCACTTGAAAGTCGTTCTTTGAATTTGACTAGGCATTGGCTTTCTCCTTTATATTCTAAAATTAAACTTAAAAATATGCTTAGGAGTATCCCAAAATAAACAGAAATTAAATTCAAGAATATAAATTAATTCATATGATTTCTATTCATATTTTAGCATTCTAATCCAATAATTGGGTATTTATAATGCACTTTTATACACTCATCAGGTGTCGAATGTGATGACATCACGGAAATATTTATATGTGATATCGTAACTAACCTCCCATAATATTTGCACATCTGCCCAAAAAACATTTTGTAACCTCCCATAATCATCTAAATCTATTAGTGCCGAACATTTGTGATTCTTATCCTAGGAAAGTGGTATAAAATATTGTTAAAATATAATTTTTTAATATTCTTTTTATTTTAGAATTTGAAAAAATTGAATTATTTAGTGTATTTTATTTGGAAGTTTGAAAAAATTATAATGTTTAGATGAAATGATACGAGATGAGATGAGCTGAAAAGTCATCTCAATCCAAACAAGCCCTTAATATTTTATATAATCTAAGCATAAATTATTAGATAAGAAAAAGATTACATAATTATTTATTATTAGACCAAAAGAAAATTATATAATAACTTGCTTTCAATTTATAGAGCTACTTAAAAGATTTAAAAAAAAATTATATTACCAATTATTTCTAGATTTATATATTCAATTTGGTCAGTCTGTTTAGGCCCTGAGTGAGAAAACTCTGCCCCTACTTTCATGGATCGAGATGGATAAATCTCTCAATTGGTCTAGTAGATCTTTTTTGTCTAGACCAAAATTTTTACACCCGAGCCTAATTCAGCTCCTTGTATTTGTATTCAATAATAATGATCTCATAATTTAATCTTTTTTTCTCGTTTTTTTTTTTTTCCTTTTTTCTCACTTCTAAGTTGATATCAACATTTTTTTTTTGAAAGGAAGACCATTCATTCATTAGATCAAATGTTGAATACAAGGAGGATAATCCTTAGTCAAAATGCTATCATCCAAGCAAGATAGAGCATGCTTGGCCAAACAATGTGCAATGACATTAACATTCTTGGATATATGCCTGATGGACCAACTGCTGGTCTTTGAAAGCAATAGCTTAATGTCCCTGATTATAAATCCACAAAGCTCCAACTTTCATCTAAGTGCTTGATCACCTTAACTACAGATAATGAGTCACCTTCAAGAATCATTTGGCTTAAGCCCAGTTCAGCACAAAGAGAGGTTGCTTGAAGACCAGCAATTGCTTCCCCTAGCATGGGATCCATGGTCATTAGTTTGCATAAGCAAAGGGTAGCTAAAATGCAACCATTGGAGTCTCAAACAACAACTCCAATGCCAACCTTTGAGTTCTCTTTATCTATAGCCGCATCCCAATTACCTTTGGACTGGGGGAGGAGAGGTCCATTGGTTCTGTAGTCTAGATTCTTGCCAAGAGCATAGGAATAGTACCTCTGCCTTTATCTTCTTAAAGATGTGGATAGGGGAAGTGAAGGAATTCTCGAACACAATGGAGTTTCTCTTGTGCCATAAAAACTTAGTGGTGGCAGCCACTTCACCTATTTCCTCGAGATAGAGTTGAGTAGCATGTGTTCAAAAATTTCTTCGAAAGGGCCCCTTGTAACACTGGATTTTTGTAGTCTCCTTGAGCCTAATGACCACACATCTTAGGCTACTCTGCACGACCAAAGAAGATACTGATTCAAGAGTGTTGAGGCATATTGGGCACATGAGAGAGTCCACCACCTTCCTTTTGTGCAAGTTGAGATTTGTTGGGAGGGACTCCTTGGTTGCTCACCATAGGAACGATTTTTATCCCATTAGGGACCTTGAGACTTCATAGCTTTGCCCATAACTTCGAACCAGGATTTTGCCAAGAGGATTGGCCTATCCTCTCATTTCTCAATGAACCCTGCAAATGGTAAGCACTTCTCACAGAGAATTTGCCATTGCTTGAGCACCTCCATGAGAAAACATCCTGTTTTCGTAGGGGCTAATGGGCATGTTGCAGATCATCCTGGCCTCTTGGTTTGAAAAGATGGTGTGGATTAGAGGGAGATCCTATTACATAGTGTCTGAGTTGATAAGTTGAGAAATTGTTGCCTCATGGTGCAGAATGCTTAATGGATATTGAACTCTATAGGACGAAGGCCTTGGGAGCCATTTGTCTAACAGGATTCTGATCTTGCTACCATTGCCTAGTTTCCATAGAAGCCCTTCCACTAGAAGAGGCCTAGCTGCTAAGAAGCTTTTCCAAACATAAGAGTCCATGGCTCTTTTTTTGGCTGAGAAGAAGTCTGAGTTGGTATAATACTTGGCTAGAAGCACCTGTGCAGCAAGTGAAGTCTGGTTCTGGATGAGTCTCCAACCTTGCTTGGCAAGTAAAGCAAGATTGAAATGTTCAAAGTCCTTGAACCCCAGTCCATCTTCATGTTTTGATTTCCCTAGAGACTTCCAATTGAACCAATGAACTTTAGATCTATTTTCCTTTTGACCCCACCAGAAGGACTGAAAAAGTTGGTTAAGTCTCCTCAGTATGACTTTTGGGAGCTAGAAGATACCTATACTATACGTGGGAATGGACTGTAACATAGACTTTAGCAAGATCTCTTTACCTTCTGGAGACTGCATGTTAGCTTTTCAATTAGTAATTTTGCCTTTGATTCTATCCAACACTAAGCTAGAGGCCTTTTGCTTATTCCTTCCCACATAGGAGGGTAAGCCAAGGTACTTGTCAAAAGCAGCAGATGTTTTGATCCTTGCTAGCTCTAGGATAGCAAGTTGAGTTTCTTGCTTGGTATTACTATTGAAAAATATAGAGGTCTTCTCAAGGTTAAGGCGTTGTCTAGAGGCCAGTTCATATGTGCTTAAGATGTGGTGCAATCTACTCCATTCCTTGGGGTTGGATTTGCAAAATACTAAGCTGTTGTCTGCAAAAAACAAATGGTTAACATTCATGGCACCTCGAGCTACTGGTAAGCCTGTTATGAGACCTTGTTGCTCAGCTTGATTCAGACAAAAAGTTAATAACTCAGAATAGCTAATGAAGAGGTAGGGAGAGAGGGGATCCCCCTGTCGGATGCCTCTTGTAGGTTGGAAAGAGTCTTGAGGGATTCCATTAACTAGAATTGAGTAGCTGACAGTGTTGACACTATTCATAACCAACTCAACCCAGTTGCTGTCAAAGCCCATTCTAAGTATAGCAATATGTAAGAAACTCCATTCTACCCTGTCATATGCTTTGTTCCAATCAAGCTTGAGGGCCATATACCTATTATGCTTGCCTTTTAGTCTGTGTTTCATAGAGTGCAGAAGTTCATAAGCCACAATCACATTATTTGAAATTAATCTTCCTGGGACAAAGGCACTTTGGGTAGGGGATATTACATTAGGCAGTAAGTGTTTAAGTCTGTTTGCAAGCACCTTAGCAATGATCTTATAGAAGTCATTGCATAGACTAAAGGGTTTATAATCAGTTACTGACTTAAGAGCCTTTTTCTTTGGTATAAGGGATATGAAAGTGTTGTTTATGTCTTTGAATCCCACCTTAGTATTCAGGAACTCAATGATTCAGTGATTCCCTAGCCAATTATTGACCAATACTGGTGGTAAAAGATTGCTGGGAACCCATTAGCCCCAAGGGAACCTAATGGGTTCATGCCAAGAATTGCTTTTTCGACTTCCTCCTTTGAGTAAGGTCTGGTTAGGGACCTATTCATATCATCAGTTACTCATGGTTGAAAAGAGTGTAGGAGGTCAGAAGTACCTGCAGGGACAGAAGTAGAGAAAAGATCCATATAGTGGCCTTGAAAGTCCTGAGCTATTTCCTCCAGGGTGTTGGCTGACAAACCTTCCTCATTAGCAATAATCCTGATTGAATTCACCTGTTTTTTGTTTGAGGCACACTAATGGAAGTACTTTGTGTTCCTATCTCCCTCCTAGAGCCACCTCTGTTTGGCCTGTTGACACCACTTCAATTCTTCATCCTCTTGCAGTTCATCTACTTCTTTCTATAATATTTTTATCTTCTCACTGAGTTGGCCAGTATTGACTTCCTGTAGCACCTTTAAGCTCTCTCTTTTCTAAGTGAGTTTCCTTTTATTTTCTTCGAAAGCTTCCCTACAACAGACTTTCAACTTATCTCTACATATTTTTAGGTCTTCTCAAGAAACAATAGCCTAGGGTCTATATGACAGGCCTTGTAATCAGGCTTGTTGGATGATTTGGCCACAATCCTCTCTCTTTCACCATGCTGCTTCATATCTAAATATTCATGGTCTATGGACCTTTTATGAGCCAAGATTTGAGCATGATACTAAAATGCGATTGTGGTTAGAGCATTGAATAGGTAAGACATGAACTGAGTTGAGCTTATGAAGATCCAACCATTCCTTATTGACAAGAGCCCTGTCCAAGCGTGCTTTGGTGAAGTCTGCTCCCTCCCTTTTGTTGCACCAGGTGTACTTAGAGCCTATGAAGCCAGCATCCATCAGAGCACACTCCTCTAAGACTGTCCTGAAGTCTTCCATTTGTCGAAATGATCTAGCATGGGAACCGAGTTGTTCATCTTGTAAGAGAATTTTATTGAAATCCTCCATACATAACCAGGGACAATGAGTGTGGGAATGAATAAGTCTAAGTAAATTCCATCCTTCTTTCCTCTTAGCAGCAACTGGTTGCCCATAAAAACCAGTAACAATCCACCTCTTATCCATTGTTGAGGAGCATATGGCCAAAGATATGTGGTGGTTTGAGTAGGAATCCAGAACTACCTCTACTCATTTTTTCTAGAAGAAGGCAAGACCTCTACTTCTTCCTACACAATTTACTTCAAAGCTATGATCCAAATTCAGTTTACTTCTAATAATTTCAAGTCTTTCTCTTTTACATTTTGTCTCACACAAGAACACTATCTCCGGGATCTTATCCTTCACCAATAGGCAAAGCTCACAAATTGACCGAGGGTTTCCAAGCCCTTGGCAGTTCTAGGCTAAGTGTTTCATGGGGACTGGTAGGGCTGCTTAGCAGCTGCTGCCATACGTGCTTGCTTAGTCCTATTCCTTGTCATAATGGGTCCTAAAGATGCCTCGCCAGGCCTCTTCTAGTGCTTGGGCTTGCTATTATCACTCATAAGAAAAACTCTTGGACCATGATGGGCTGTAAGCCCGAGTCCCTTGGCCCTCTTCTTTCATGTGAGCCTTCCTTTGTTGGGCCAACTTTTAGCAGTTTGAGAGGGAGAGCTGACCTAGGTGTCATCTCTAACAGGACTACTAGACGCAAGAGATATGAAGGCCAAGTGAGGGGGGATGTCTAGTGTATCTACCTTGGATCCGATGCGTTCTTTTATATGCGTGTCAGTAGGAGGATGGGAGGTCTTGATGCTAGATGAGTTTACCTGAGTAGAGAGCCCATGCTATCCTATTGCACCATGTGTGTTGCCCCTTCTCTAAAAAGGTCCTTGGGGTTTATAAGTGTCAGAGCTTTCTCAGTCAACTTGATTGGAAGTTGCAGCACTAGTACCTTTTGCACCACTCCCCATCCCAGACTCCTCGTACTTACTAGACTCCTGCTTGTTTTGGAGCCAATCCCTTGAAATTTCAGAGTTGTCTCTCTTCTTACTGTATGAATGGGAGCTTCTCAACTGAGGACTGGCCCTCAGCCATGAACCGTATTGAGCTCTTGACCCTTCCCGTAGTCTTCCTTCTTGAGGAGAGTTTGGACATGTTGGCCCAGGATGTTTGATCAACCCACCCACAATGGAAACAGAGTAATGGTAGTTGTTCATACTTAAACAGGATCCAAAAACATTGCCCCCCCATATTGATAAATCAACTCCTAACAAAGATTTAGTTATTTCAACTAGAACTTTCACCCTGAGAAAACTTCCCCATGCCATCCCGCTAGCGTCCACATCCACAACCAGCACGTCTCCCATTGCTACACCCAGTCTTTCTCCCATCTTTTTGTTCATTCCAGTGAATGGAAGATCGTGGAGCTGTACTCAGAAGGGTTCCATAGAGAAAGAAAAATCTTTGGGCGCTAGACATCCAATGCAGTCATGTAAGCAAACAAGGAACCTGTCAAAGGACCATGGATGTCCTGACAGGACCTTGGTTTTCTCTGGGATACTTTGAAACTCTACGAGAAACTCATTGAATCCAAGATCCTTGAAAAAGACATGTCCAACTGCTTTCCAAACCTTGCCCATGGTGGCTCGAAATGCACCTTTGTTTACTTTCTTCTCAGCTACCACCAAGGCTACTACACATCTCTTGCTCTTTCCTCTAGATAACAGTATTTCCTCTTGAGTAATGAGTATTTCTTGTTTTTCTGCCTTAGTAAGATAGAGATCCTCGTACAAGCTGGAAAGTTCTTCTGCCATGGAACTAGTAACTAATTCTAACAAGATCACAAAGGTGATGAAGTAATGAAACAATGAAAGCTATGAGAAACACGACCCCGTACTCTTCGGACTGAGTCCAAGAGAGAAACCTCTAAGTTTCAAGAAACTTAGAGAGAAAAACACCCCACATTTCTAGAGAGAGAGAGGAGACTGAGAGTTCTCCTTTTCATTAACGGGCTTTTTTTATGCATTAGGTCAAGTTGATATCAACATTGAACTATTGAATGAACAACAAAACAAAGTTATTAACAATTGTCTTACTAACTTGAGGCCTAAAGCAAGACATTAAAATAATGTGCAAAATAAGTTCATATCTAAAACCAAAGGTGCTTTAAGTATGTTTCTAAACTTAGGATAGGAAGATCTTTGTGGCAAAAATTTAGTTTGATCATTAGTTTTGAAACCGGAAGGATTGCAACAAAAGCCAAGGAAAAAGCCTATGCAAGTTTCGGCCTCTATAGAGTTTTTACAATGTGTTTAGTTTTAAATTTTCCTGATTTGATATTTGAGTTTAGGACAAAATTTACATAAGGTATGTAAATTTTGGTATTTTTGGAGTTAGGATGCAAAATTCTTAAGTTATGGGTATAATAGTCATTTTTCCACATGTAGAGGGTAAAATGGTAATTTTTCTCTAAGTTGGTATTTTTCCATATTTCTAACTATTAGTGATTAATTTCTAACTTTTAGAAATCACTATTTTCAATTCCTCATGATCGTGCTGAAAATTGCTTAGAAAATGCGAAGACCGAAGTAAGTTAACTTTTAACTTATTAGAAGTTTACTGTATATAGGTAATAAGTAAAGAAACTACTGTGTATGTATGTATGTTATCATATACACCATGTCACGCCAAGTCATTACATGTTTATATGTTATACAGAATTTATTCCGTCACGAATTATCCATATGTTGAGAAAGATATTCTGTCACCTAATGCTATACATTGCAAGTGTGTCATGTTAAGTATGCCATTTGTTACCTGTATATCATGTCATGTAATATTCACTGTTGCAAGTATGTCATGTTAAGTATGTTATCTGTTACATATAATGCCATGTTATTAAATATTGTCTGTTACATGTTATGTCATGTTATGAAATATTTCTATCTTAATTAAATCATGTCTTTCGAGTTACATTCAAGTCAGTTATCAGATACTCTTAGTGTAATCATTCTGATTGTTAAGATATCTCATTTAAAATACTCATGATGTAATCATTCTAATTATTAGAGAATTACTAGGTACTCCTAGTGTAATCATTTTGATTGCTAGGGTACGTGATTTAAAATACTCGTGATGTAATCATTCTAATTGTCAAAGTATTACTAGGTACTCCTAGTGAAATTATCTTGATTCCTAGGGTACGTGATTTAAAATACTCATGATGGAATAATTTTGATTGTTTGAGAATCTCTTACGGAATATGTTGGCCGAAATCATTCTGATTGTTATTATTCTTGATGAAATGACTGGTGAAATCATTTTGATTGTCAGAAGTAAGTTCAAGTCCAAGTTCATGTTAAGTTATGATTCAGAAGCAAGTTCAAGTTCATGTTAAGTAAAGAAGCCAGTTCAAGTTCATGTAAAGTGAAGTCTCAGTTCAAGGTCAAGTCCATGTCAAGTTACATTTCAGTTCAAATTCAAGTTCATATCAAGTAAAGTCTCAGTTCATGTCAAGTTAAGTTTAATCAATTAAAGAACAAAATTCCAAGTTCATGTTAAGTCAAGTTTCAGATCAAGTTCATGTCAAGTCAAGTCCTAGTTTAAGTTTAGTTCAATTTAAGCAAGTTAAGTTTAGTTCAGTTTAAGCAAGTTAAGTTTAGTTAAGTTTAGTTTAAGCAAGTCAAGTTTAATTCAAGTTTCAGTTTAAGTTATGTCAGTTATGTTATGTTGTATGTCAATTTGTACTATGATTACTTATGAATTTGATTATGCATTTATTTTTTTACTGCCATGCATGCATCATTAACTTGTGTGGAGGGTTTCTGTTAACTTGTTGATATTTGTAATCAAATCTCACTGTGGTAGTCCTAACTACCATTCTCCTCTGAATGTTAAATCTTGTTACAGAACCAGAAAGAGAATTAGAATCCGACCAACCAAACATGGTCAAATAAGCTACGTTGCGACGTCTATGATGGCATAATAATTAACTTAGGTTACTACTTGACTCATGTAGTTCTATCTCTAGTACTCTTTTGATCACAACCATTTTGGACTAGTGTTGTGATCATGGTTGTTTAGTATACCTTTATGTATAAAGTATGTTTCAAGTATTTGGAATATTTTGAATTTGGTGCATAATATTGCTAAAGAAAAAAATTATCCTATGCGAATATTGCATAATGCTAGATGCATGTTAGGAACATTGCATCTTATATATCATAAACGGGGGCAAGTAACCTTGTGTTACATGTCTCAACGCTTCAAATGTCCATCTGATCCCAAGTGAAATTTGGGGGCGTCACACTTTTGGCGTTCAAAGGCCTCCCCCGAATTCCTCCAATCGTTGGTTTTGACCTATCGTATTCCTGACAAGGTGGTCTTTGAAGCCTTGTCACCCTGTGAGGGGTCTGTTGGCGTTGATGGCTTGGCCTCGTGCATTGCTTTCTTTCTTAGCATGTTCTCCTATAGGCTGAGATTGCCCTTTCTTCACCCCATCCGTGAAATTTTGTATCACCACAGGTTCGCCCTTTGCCAACTCCATCCGAAAGCCTAGCAGATTCAGATCTGCTGTAGTATCCTATGGCAGCGGGCTATGTTGAAGTCTAACCCAAAGCATGCCGATTTGACTTACTGTGTGTTTCTCCTGACTTACAACATGAAGAGAGGTGCTAGGGACATCTGCAACTTTAGGGGGATGAGGGCCCTTGTAGTGTTAGAACTGCGATATCATAAAGTCTTAAACTGAATTGGTAAGTTCTTTTTCATATCTGATTGCGGATGAGAGTTCCCGACTAGCCAGATTGGTCATGTCGACTTGCTAATCAGGGCTTTGTGGGGAGTCATTCCCAATGACACGGCCATGCGCCCAACCACCACACCTGATGAGCTACGTCACATTGTAATCGTTCAGGATTGGGTGACACAACATCCTCTTCTTGTCCACTTGGAGGTCCTTCAGCAGGTCATGTTATTCCTTCAACCCGTGGCATCTCCATCCACCCATCCTCTACTCCGTTAAGGAAATGGGCCCCGAGCTTTCCCGAAAAGGGGAAGAAAGCTCGTTTAGAAGTCAGTGGAGATGGGAATGACCCTATGGTCCTACCGGCCCCGGCTTCGTGCTCAGTCGGTGCCAAGCGCCTTGGTTCTGTGGTGCCTGCGCGACCTTTTGATTCCTCTGCATCTCCTATAAACCCAGCTTGTCATCCTAGAGCAGGGGAGTGGGCCGACCTTGGTCGGTTTGCCACGCCTCCTTCTTCCATGGCCTTAGTTGTCGAACCTGCTGTGATCCCTATTCTGAAGGTCCCAGGCGCACTCGTGAGGCCATGGGATGCATCCTGGAGAGGGAATCTGGTTCAAGTGCATTTCTAGGGAGCTCTTTTGGATAGGGCACCTCGCCAATCCCATGTGGAGGAACCACCCCTGGAGATGAACACGGAGATGTCTCAGTCATCAGTGTCCACTGCTCAATCCTTGGCTGGGGGTCTTAAATCTAAAGCGGTCGTGGGAAATCTTGTGGTGGAGTTGGAGTCTGCTGAGGAGGGCATTTCGGCTCGAAGGTCCTCTCAAGGAGAAGTCTTTGCAAGTGACATCTTGTCCATCATTGGGAATCCCAGAAAGGGGAGCAGGCATAGTTTTGGTGGTGAGGAAGGGTAGCCATCCTTCACAGTCGTTCCTCTGCTGGCGACCAAGGTCACTCCTACTTCTTCCAATTGTAGTTCAAATGAGGGGGACCTGGGTGAAGCTAGTGGGGTTTGGATGAAATCGCATCTCTTGGGAGATGAGGCCATCCCTACCTCTCCCCATCTTGAGGGCAAAACTTGGCGAGCAGAGGCTCTAGAGCGGGCATTTAGGTCGTTGCGGAAACTTCTCTCTGAGGTTTTTTCTTGCTCTATCTTCTATTCTTAGCTACTTTTTCTCCCTCTTGCTTTTACTCTCACATTCTTACTTTTGATTGTAAGGAAATCATGAGTGGTCAAGAAACCTGGAGTTTCAGTCCATGGTGATGTCAACTCTCCAATATGCAAGCGGGGAGAAGGAAGAGAGAAACTGCTTGAAGATGGAGCTGGCCATGGCCAGGGAGTGGGCCGTGAAGGCCCAAGAGTCACTGAGTAAGCTTCAAGAGTCGCAAGATCTGTTGCAGATAGAGAACGAAAGACTGAGGGGCCTTAGGGATTTTGACACTCAACGGCTCATGATTCGAAGGAGGAGCGCTCAGCCTTGTCGGCCATTGCAGATGACCGAGGAGCCTTGCTATCTACGGCCAGAATCAGGGAGGAAGAGGTGCTAACTAAATTGTGGATGGCCTAAAAAAGGATAGCTGCTCAAGTTGTGGTTGTTCGAGATCTACGTAGTGACCTATTACAGGTGCAAGAGGTTGCTACTTGCTCATGTGAATAGTTGGGAAGGACCCTCTACATTCGGGATGACGCTTGGTCTCATGGGTATCTCAAAGGCCTCGAGAGGATGTAAACTACGTCATCCTAAACCCTCAAGAAAGTTTTGAGGCATTGGAAGTGCACTTGCAGGCTGTTGATTTTAAAGACCTCGAGCCCGATCCAGCTACTCTTAATCATACGGGCAATGATTTGAGACGCGTTTCCGTCTAAGGACGAAAATCCTCCAGATCGTCTTCCTGGGGACATCGTTGGTGCTGACTTAGAGGGAGACAGCTTCAAGGGAACTGGGGTCGGCCCCGCCGGGCACATGACTGACCCAAGCACCCTCGAGGGGGGCCATGCTGACTCCGAAAGAGGCCCTGATGCCTCCCTCAATTGATCTTAGTTATTTGTTTTGTAGATGCTGTGATGTAGCTTTTTTTCCTTTAGCTCCTTGTCTATATAGATCATGGGACTCAGTGTGTCCTTGTATTTTGCACATACACTTTGCTCATTTTCCATATAATCATATGTACGTTTTGTGTCGCAATTTTCCTTTTGTATCTTTGGTTTCTTCTCTTTCCACGACCTATCTAGCTGGGGTTGCCCACCCTGGTTAGTACACTTCACCATGTGGGGTTCCCTTATTAACGGTGGCATCTCATATTCCACTCTTTCGGTTTTCCCCCCACCTGGTGGTTTCAGGTTTCCCAATGAAACTAGCTCGGTAGTCGATGCGCCATTCTTGAATCTCCAAGGATCTTGGGTAGTTGGCCATTAATGCCTACCCATTGCATTTCCTCACATTGATGGCATCGGATGGCATTACCAGCATGTGTCACGGGATTCATGCCGAGCCGTTTAAATGATTTGTGCTGGATTTGGTAGGGCTTTGGGATATGTACATTCCTGAATCTCAGGGGATGAACTGTCACACTTTGCCTATATAATCCCTTCCTGCCATGCCATTTTCCATCAAACCTTCATTCTTGCCCCTCAAGCGCTTTAAAGCTTTCCCCTTTTTTCGTGCTAAGTCTTCTTCGGTTAACCCTAACTCCGATGAGCTTTCATGCTTCGGGTTAGGCTTTTCACTACAACTTGCTACGGACTTGTGTTGAAACCGGCGTTTGGTGGTCCTTTATGGACTCCTGAGGAAACTTCACCAGACACTATGTTGCCCCTTGTTGTTGTGAGATATGTTGTGAAGGTGGTGAGTACCGAGCTTTGTGGCCACGTCATTAAATGGTTTTCCCCATCTCATGACCCATTGTGCAGTCCATGTTCCGTCATTACATCCCGACTTGTTCTTATGAACGGAATAGAGCAGGGCTTCTCACTCAAGCCTGGTGAGTGAAGGGGACTTCTCACAACCTGAGCATGTTCTGGTTCAAGCATATCCTCTACGACCAAGGGAGGAGAAACAAGGGGCCCTTATCTTGGCAAGGGGGCTTCTTTCAATTCAAGCTTCTCGAGGTCCTATCACCTGTGGCTCTGGCAGCAGTCATATGGGTGAAGCCTTTATTTGCTACTTCAACATGGGGCGTCGGCACGTGTAGGAGTGGCTTTGACTAAGGCTGGTTTCCTCGACGGTTTTGGGTTTCAGGTGCTTGGGTTGGTCTCGCCCTCCTCTTTTCACCTCCTCTATACTTCTAGGATGATGCCTCTCTAGCGACCTCGTCGATGCCGTCTTTTTTGTTGATGGTACCGTCAAGTACCCCACCAAGTTTGACCCTTCTAGTGGATCATTTTGACTTCTTTCTCTTTGTATGGTTTCTTACAAATATGTTGTATCATTCCTCTTTGTAATCATTCTGATAGTGGATGAATAAAATGTTTTTTTATTTATGCCTTCAATATTATTGTTCCTGTTTGTTTCGTTTGTCCACATTTTGTGTGAGCCCCTTGTGGGCAGTAGTATGTTGATCGCTTGTTGGGGCTTGATGCTTTTTCTTTCTAACGAGTGACTAACTTCCCGTGTTGTGAGGGTATTTCCATGTGTCTGGTGGCACCCCACCAAGCCGAATGGCTTGTTTGCCCTTTAGCTCCCGCATTGGTTAAACATTACTTAGGTCGACTTTGGCTGGCTAGCCTTCGCGCCTGGCAAAAGGAGGTAGAGTAGCACGTGAGGCTAGTCTTGCCTGAAACCTCCTGGGCTGAACTCGCCTCGTTGACCATTTTGCTAGGTGAGAAGGGGGTCTAGTCATCACATAAACCAAGCTCGCCCAACTCATTTGGCGGATTTTGTGCAGCATGTATGGACAGGCATGCCCATTCATGCTAGGTGAGAATGACAAGGCTCACCGAGAAGTCTTGTGTGCCTTGTAGGGGTAAACCATGATGTAGACTGCTATTGACATTCACTAACCTGTCTTGCCAGGAAGATGTGGGGAATCTTCCGAGCTTGTTCATTTGGAGGAAGAGGTCTCTTTCAAAGTTGTGTCGGGTAGTCTTAGGACTATCCCGCACTCCGCTAGGGAAAGGTAAAGGCACCTCAAATCGTTCTCTCCCCATTCATCCCCCTAGGATAGGTAATTAGTCGACAGCCTTAGAACCTGATTACGCTTCACTGCGGTGGGATGGGATAATCTATTCGGGCAACCTTAAGGCTGGTCCCACTCTCTTCCGTGAGGGAGGTCGGGTTAACCTGGGGTTAGTCCTGCCTGTTGACCCCCACGTGAAGGTAGTCTGCTCAAGCCATATGTCTGACTGGACCCACTCCCACCCGTTGATACCACAGGAAAGGTAGGTGAGGGTCGGGCTGGTGCCATGCCCACTCTTCATTGCAATGGAACAGGATAATATTTGGGCAACCTCAAGGCTAGACCTACATGCCCCTGCAGGAGGGTCGGGATGGCCTTTGGCTCATCTCACCCTTTAGTAGGGAGAGTTCTATCCGGCCCGGTCCCAGGAGGTTTTGTGGACCCGATTGGACCTATTTGGTCTAGGGTTTTCCCACCCTGGACTGGACTGAACTCCCTAAGGACCAGTCTGGTCCGGTCCCATTCGGGACGGTCCGGTCCGTTCGGTTCACCCTTAACCTATTTTTTATTTCTAAATCCAATGGCATTTTGTTTAATACTTATGTAATTATATTGTGATGCAAGTAACATGCATCAAATGATTCAAATATGTCTTCTAAAAGAAAGAAAAAAAAAACCCATTGAATCATTTTTTAGTATTTATATTTATGATGTTGAATAGATGTTATTTGTTAACTCTTTAATATATTAAATTATTAATATGTACTAGTACTGTATATTATAGTTATACATTAAAGAATATAATAATGCATTGATTTAATATTATATTAAATAAAACTCTAAGTAGTTATAGTGATTTAATATTAACATATTAAGTTAACTATACTAATACTATTATAAATTTATACATATACTAAAAGTCTATAATTTATACTATAAGTCTTATAATATGTTAATATATTAAATTATTAGTATATAGTACTATATATTATAGTTATATACTAAAGAATATAATAATACATTGATCTAAATATATATAGAATAATATAGTTATAGACCTAGAACCAATGGTCCAATACTATAACTAATAACTATACTAGTAGTATTACTCATATACTATATGTTAGTGATAAATTGGTAATACTATATTAAATAAAACTCTTAAGTAGTTATAGTAATTTAATATTAACATATTAAGTTAACTATACTAATACTATTATAAATTTATACATATACTATAAGTCTATAATTTATACTATAACTCATGTAATATGTTAATATATTAAATTATTAATATATACTAGTACTATATATTATAGTTATACACTAAAGAATATAATAATACATTGATCTAAATATATATAGAATAATATAGTTATAGACTTAGAACCAGTGGTCCAATACTATAACTAATAACTATACTAGTAGTATTACTCATATACTATATGTTAGTGATAAATTGATAATACTATATTAAATAAAACTCTATGTAGTTATATTGATTTAATATTAACATATTAAGTTAACTATACTAACACTAATATAAATTTATACATATACTATAAGTCTATAATTTATACTATAACTCTTATAAATATTAAATAAGTTTAATATATACACATATAGTATACTATGATATATATTAGTATATATATATTAGTATAAATATAATGTTATTAGTCTAATGGTATTAGTACAACTATATAAGTATATTGTATAACTATATATTAGTATTCATTATAGTGACTAGTATAACTATATAATAGTATTAAATTTTAATACTAGATTATTAGTATGGCTATATATTAGACTATTAGTAAGTTAGTATTACTTATAGTGATTTAGTATAACTATATTAGTATAACTGTATAAGTATAACAATATTACAATAGTCTATATCAAAGTATTAGACTATTAGTAATTTAGTTTTTTTTTTTTTTTTTTTGATACCATAGGTCCATATTAGACCATTGGTATTAGTATAAATATTAATATTAGTATATAATTATAAATATTAGTATTAGTTAATAATTATATACTTAATTTATATATAAATAATTATATAAATATATAAATAATTATTTATATTTTTTATTATTTTTCATTCGGTCCAATCCTGTCCAGTCTGGGGTGGAAAACCCCTGAATCAGGACCGGCATTGAAATTTGGACCGGACCTACAAAAATGGCCAGTTTGGTCGGCTCTGCCGATCTGGACCGGCCGAATCTCACCCCTGCTCTTTAGTATCCCAATGGGAGGTAAGTTGTTTGGACAGTATGTTTGACTAGTCTTGCTCCCATCAGTCAATGCCCACGAGGAAGGTAAGGTACATGGAGGTAGTCTATTTGAGCAGTATGTCTGACTGGACCCACTCCCACCCGTTGATATCGCAGGAAAGGTAGGTGAGGGTCAAGCCGGTATCGTGCCCACTTCTCGTTGCGATAAAACGAGGTAATGTTCAGGTAACCTTAGGGCTGGACTTGCACACCCCTGTGGGATGGTTAGGATGGCCTATGGCTCATCTCATGCTTTAGTATCCCGATTGGAGGTAAGTTGTTCAGGCAATATGTCTGACTGGACCCACTCTCGTCAGTCGACGCCCACAAGAAATGTCAGGTGTGTCGGGCTATTAAGGACAGGCCCGCACTCTGCTGAATGAGGGGTAGAGGTGCCTCAAACCACTATATCCCTATTCATTCTCTCAGGGGAGGTAATTAGTCGACGGCCTTAGAGCCAGATTACTGTTCACCACAGCAGGATGGGATAATCCACTCGGGCAGCCTCAAGGCTAGTCTAGCTCTCCTCCGTGGGGGAGGTTGGGCTTGCCTGGGGCTAGTCTCACCTATTGACTCTCACGTGGAAGTAGTTTGCTTAGGTAGTATGTCTAACTGGACTCGCTCCCATCCATTGATACCGTAGGAAAGGTAGGTGAGGGTTGGGCCGGTACCGTGCCCACTCTTCATCGTGGCGGAACGGGTTAATGTTCGGTCAATCTCAGGCTCTCCCCCATGGAAGGGGCGGGATGGACTTTGGCTCATCTCGCCCTTTGGTATCCTGATGGGAGGTAAGCTGTTTGGACAGTATGTCTGTTTGGACCTGCTCTCGTCAGTTGACTCCCACGAGGAAGGTAAGGTGTGTCGGGTTGTTAAGGCTGGCCTGCACTAAGCTAAGGGAGGGGTAGAGGTGCCTCAAACCACTCTCTCCCTATTCATTCCCTCGGAGGAGGTAATTAGTCGATGGCCTTAAAGTCGGATTACTCTTCACTACAGCGAGATGGGGTAATATGTTATGACTGCCTCAAGACTGGTCCCACTCTCCTCTGTGTTGGGGGGGGGGGGTCGAGCTAGCCTGGGGCTAGTCCCATCTATTGACCTTCACTGGAGGTAGTCTGTTTGGACAATATGTTTGCCTGGACTCGCTCCCATCAATTGATACCGTAGGGACAATAGGTGAGGATCAGACCTGTGCCATGCCCACTGTTCGTCGTGGTGGAATGAGGCATTATTTGGGAACCTCAAGGCTGGACCCACTCTCCCCCATTGGAGGGTCAAGATGGCCTCTAGCTCATCTTACCCTTTGGTATCCTAAGGGGAGGTAAGCTATTCGAGCAATATGTCTGATTGGACCCTCTCCCAATGGTTGACGCCCACGAGGAAGGTAAAGTGTGTCAAGCTATTGAGGACAGCCCGCACTCAGGCGCGGGAGGGATAAAGCAACATTCAGCATTACACCCATCCATTTTTCTCCCGTGGGGAGGTAATCAGTTGTTAAAGATTTGATGTTGAAGGAGGTATTTGTCGATGGAGACTTGTTCACTAAATTCCTAAAAAAGACTAGCATTTTTTCATTAAAACTGAGTTTATACAACAGGGAATGAAATTTACCAAATTACAGGGGGTTTGGGTTGCTTTTTGTTTTCCTTATATGCGCCCCTCTCCCCTCCTTTAGCCAAGATAGCTCGCATTTCCCACGGGAGATTGTCGCAGCTTTATGAGAGGTGCATATTCACACTACGTGTCGTCTCGTCAATCTTTGGCTTCAACTCCTGCATGTAACATTCACAACCCAAGGCTTGCTCTCCACGGATCTCCCTATCCCTTCAAGTGGTAGGTGGAGGTGATCGCCTTCAACTTGTTGAGCTTTGACCTGCTGATGATGGCGTTGTAAGAGGAAATGGCTCTTACCACCAAGAAATTGACCATTACAGGGGCAGTGTAAGGAGCGATGCCCGCTAAGACAGACAAGGTGATCATTCCAGCTAGTTGGATCGTCTCTCTGGGGAAGCCTTTCAATGGCATTGGGGCTGGTAGAAGTCAGGCTACATCTATCCCCATTAGGGTAAATGCCTCCCAAAACATCTGCTGAATTGCCTTTGTCGATGATGATCTTTCTTATGGTGAAGTTGGTGATCTGCATAGTAACACCAACTCGTTGTCATGCAGATAGAGGACTCATTCCTCATCAGCTTCTCCATAAGAGATCATGGGGCTGGGTTCACCCCTTCTATACTTGATGGGGGCAGTAGGAGGCCAAGTAGACTTCTTGGTATCAGGCCTCCTTGGCGTGTGCTTTCCTTCCAAACAAAGTATCCCCTTCATTAGTGAAGCCCCCTGCTATAATTTAGATTTCCCCCATTAGGGGCATCCCTCGGTGTGGTTGCTGTGAGGGAGGGCGCGGAGGCTCTCGCTTGACCTCCCTTCTCCTCAGGCTTTCTGCTCTTCTCTGTCAATATCCTCTGTCGGGGCTCCTCTCTCGAGAACTCCCCCTCCATGGCCATTCTTCTCGTCGAGATGGGGGGCCTTGGTGCTGTGCGGTCCACCTATTACGAACGACAGTCGCCAATGTTGTGGCTGGTCAACTGGTGGTAGGTGCAATAGTAACTCTTTTCCTGGGTTGGTTGCCTCTCCACCCTCTGGATGGTGAACACCAACCGGTCATGCCGCTATGTCATATTCCTTGAGGTGGGCTCTTCCTTCCTTGCCTCTAGAGGCTTCCACTCAGCTTTATCCCAAGTATGGCCTTTAACTGGGGCTTTCCCTTTCCAGTCCACTCGCTCTAGCTCATTTCTCCTTGGTTTAGCCAAGGCACAAAGGGTGTCCTCGGTATTGATTAAGTTGTCAGTCTAGTCCATGAATTCCTGGAGAGTTGTAGGGGTCTTCTTTGCCAACTCTTCCATGAACGCGAACCATGGCCACACTCCCCCTAGGAGTGCCGCCAAGGTGATTTTCTCAACCGGGAAGCCTTTTGTCATGCACTCTTTGTTAAACTTGGCTACATAGGCTTTCAGACTCTCGTCTTCCCTCTGTTTGATATTGAGAAGGAATGTTGCAAGGTGCCTCCTCCTTCTGCTAACCATGTGATTAAATTGAAATATTGCATATCTTATACATTTAGAATCAATATATTTTATTTATTTTATTACATTATTATTGGTTTTATATAAAAAAAAATTAAAATGAATAAATTCGAGTTGTGATTTAAATTGGTTAATAGCATGGTTTATGCTTAATTTTAGAAATTGTGATTTAATTGAGTAATTTTTCTTTATATGTACAACACATTTTTTTATATATTTTATTCTTCTTATTTTATTTTATTTATCTTTATATGTAGTGATCAAAAGAAATGGAAGTGGGAGTTAATAAAAGTGACACACTGCATGGGACCCAGAAGGGATACTTTTGACCTAAGGAGGCTTTGCATTTTGAGTCAAGTTTTGGCGCACCACACGGATAAAAAGAATTTATTTCGGATAGAGACTTCAAGACCTGGACGGGCAACAAATTTTTTATTATTATTCTATTGGACAATTTCACGCCGCACACTTTTATTTTTGGCTGGGCATTCATTTTAGTGCCGCGCATAGACTTTTTATTATCTCTTGGGGCATTTTGAAGCCGCATGATTTTTATCCTCTTGGGCATTAATCCATTCATGCCGCACAGATACTTTTCTCCTAGGCATTTTCATTGCCGCACGAGATTGTTAGTGGGTAGAAGAGGAACTACAGCACTGTTGAAGAGCTTCTTGAGGGGTCCAATTGTTGTTACAGTCTAGCCTCCTCCACTGCTTTCAATCTCCATCTCTATCCATTTAGCTTGCTCTTTTTATTTCCTACTTTTATTTAATTTTAATTTAAAATTTATGGTGTATTCTTGATATTTTTGTCTTAAAAGTTTAGGAATTTTATTTGTTGTTTAATTTATTTTATGTTAGTTATTTTTCTTATTTCTTTAAACTTCCATTAAATATGCATTACAATTACATTTTAGATTGATTAAAGGTTAATTAGGACTTAAATAAATTTAGTTTTATTATTTAATTTTCAAATTAATTAAAATTGTTTAGCGTAGTTGAGTCCTTAATTGTTCATTTCAATTTATTAGTCTTTTATATTCCATTTCAACACTCAAAAATCTAAAAATGCGAATCTAGTCATTAACTAGTGTCTTTTTTTATTTCCGTTGCACTCTTCCATTCATCGTATATACCACCATTTTTGTTTGTGAAACTTTTCACCATTTTATACAAGTTTGAATTTAAACAACTTTTCTCGAGGAGATGATTTATGAATTTTATTCCTAATTATTACACGACCTCCTCCTGCACTTGGGATAGCATTTGTACTACTCATTTTTGAATAAGTCACCATGAAATGGGTGAGGAACAAACCGGCCAACTCGTCAAAGTTTGTTATGGAGCCTGGTGTTAGGGAGCTGAACCATACCCTCGTTGACCCCCTTAAAGTCAACGGGAAGGCCCTACAAGCCACCTCCTCAGGGCATTCATGTAGGATCATGTGGGTCTTAAAGGTTTCGAAATGTTCCACAGAGTCTTGAGTTTCGTCATATACCCCCATATGGGGAACCCAGAATTTCGACGGCAGTGGGACTGCTATTACCTTCGCCTTGTATGGTAGGCCTGTACTGAATAGCATCTACTCCACTAATGATGAGCTACCCATCCTCTTCATCACCTTATCATACTTCTCTTTGAGGTTGTGAAGCTCATCCTGCATGTTCTTCCTCTCTTCCTGTTCGTTGTCAGCTCCTTCCTCCCACCTGGATTCCTAGCACTAGGATCTCCGTGATGTACTAAATCCTGATTGTTGTCCATGAGGGTCTGGTTTTCCTCGTAGAGAACATTCATCTCATTAGTTAAGTCTTTCCACAAGTTGTTCCATGGCAACTATTATGGTCTCCATGCCTAACTCAGCGATAATCCTCAAATGAAATTGGAAAGCGAAGATACCACAAGTAAATTCTTAGTTTAGAATTCGATGCATTTACCTGATGGCTAGGGATCCATTTATACTCTACCCCAAGGGTCAGACGACCATACCCTGTGGCCTGGGTGGAGGGGTGTCCTCTCGGGATTCTCTCCGCCATACTTCCTTTAATGTGGCATGATCCTTTGGATGAAATAATTAATTCAGAGTATTTTCCTAGGGAGTTCATTTAATGTAGCGTGATATCTTAGTATTGCTTTGGAGTCTAGTCCCCTCCATCTATCATGCTTCCCTCCCATTTTTGCTGGTTTAGCCTTCCGCACTCCCTGCATAGCGTCTCATTCTGATCCAGATCTGTATGCCCGGCTTATGCAGGTCGCGAGTTTTCGACCGAGTCGCTAAGGGGCTTTGTGGGCCTAGGTTAAGCTTTTCATGCCCCCTTGGGTGTGGGGGACCCTCCTAATGTCTGATATGGTCCTTATGGGCCTGAGGTCTTGAGAAAATTTTTCCTAATAATACTAGTATGTGTTAATTATTATAAAATAATGTATTAATACTATAATATAAATAGACTAATAGTTTAGTTTATATAAATAACATATTATTACTAATATATATAATCCGTAAAATTGGAAAAACGAGATTGGATCTAACCGAAACTGAAAAAGTTAGAAATTTCATTTTTGGTAGTAAATTGGTTAGGTAGCGATTCTTAAATTTTCAAAACCGGTATTATACGGGTTTGGTTCTAAAAAATGTCAAAATCAAATTAAACTAGACCGATTATACCCCTATAGTTGACTTAGAAATGACACTAAAGTATATAGCTTTTACTCTATGGTATCTCTCTAGCTCTGCTAATTCGTAGTATAATTGATCTCCCTCCAACGTGTTCCACATGAAAAACAAATGGGCTCCTGAATCTTTCGCCGCCCTTGATTTCTCCCTAATCCTTGTATGTCCCCTCTCAATTCCGTTATATCACTACAAGATTTAGGGCCTTTTGCAGCGATTTTAAATTTGTTGAAAATAAAATCGCTGTAATAGTCTGTTAACAGCAACAATTTTGATACGCTGCAGAGTTTTAAAACAGTAAATTTCTTTAAAGACTATTTACAGCGATTTTATCTTTATTGCAACGAAAATGATTGCTGTAAAAAAAATACCAGTTTATTGCTGAGAATTGCAACAGTTTTTAGTGTTATTGCAACGATTTTTGTCGTCCGAGTTAGGGAAATGTTTTTGCAGCGCTGTATCGTTCGCCACTACAGCTCATGACCGCGCCAAACATCCCATTTCACTTAAAATTCCCCCCAACTTTTTTTTCCCTCACGTTTGCTCACTCCGACCGAGTTTTACCTTTCTGCTGCACTTCGACCCGTTCCCACCAAGCTTCATCGTAGCTCAATCCACCCAAACGAAAAGAAATTTCCCCTGTGTTCTCGAGTGGCTTCAGCTCCTCCACCTCTAGCCACTTTCCCGTTTCTCCCATTCGGGTTTCGTTCTATATCAGCCCTTTTTTGGTTCAGATTTTTCAAAAAAGATTTTGATCTCCCAATCGTAAACCCTAGTGTTTACACGTCCTTCCATAACTACATTTGGCTATTGTCACCGTTTGGGAAGCTGAATGGGTCCGTTTCCACCTTCGCTGGAATAGACGATTCCATGCCTCCATTTCCGGTCCAAAGTGCCTAGTCCTCTGTTTTCCAGAATGATCAAACAAGGCTCCAGGTATATTCTATTTCTTGTGAATTTATGAAACCCCTTTACGAGTATCTCCTATTTCTTGTGTACTTTTTGCAACGTGATATGAAAGTGATGTGAATGTGTGTTTGTTTGAGGTATAATGGTTGTGTATCTGCCTCTTGTGTTTGGATTGCTCAATCTGTGTGTATGGGATTGCCAAATTAATGCAGTTTTAGTAATTCTGTTATAAGTTTATAAAGACCCTGTAAAATGGCTTGAGATTTCTTCCATTTACGTAAGCTAACTCATCACTATCTTTGGAAGACAGTGATGCACATGCCCACCTCCCTAACATGTATATATCTAGGGTATGGTATGAACTCAATCTACTTGTTGGTGATTATGACCTTGTATGAGATTATATACAATCCATTATGATGCGTTTTGACAATATTATAGTTTTGTAATTGTCTGTATAAAATTAGGTTCTAATTATATACTTTTATGATATATAACTACAATCCGATTTATTAAAATAAAATTAAATCTATAATGTTTTAGTAAATAGTTATATATATAGGTTATAATTTTGAAGTATAAGGTTCAGTAAGAGAGGTTTTCATGACTTCAATTGATCTTATGGGAAGTACCCAAGATAATACCTAATGCATTTCCCTTCAAATGTGAAAGATGTTCACCCATTAGCCTTGTAATAGGCTGTATTATATAGCCTCCAAAGTCCATGCATGTGAGTTTGTTTATGGAGATGCTGATTCTGTTATGCCCAAAGATGCTTTTGTCAATGGGAGAACATTTCTTTCTGTGGTGAGAATTTTCTGTCTGTCCACTGGCAAAACAAAAGAAAGTAGCATTTTATTAGTTATGATACCAAAGTTTATTAATAAAAATGGGGTACAACTAAATCAGGAACAACTTCATTCAAGGATTTCATCCTTAAAACACAGGGATGACCAAACCTATGATGCCAAAGTTTAACCAAAGTGCATTTCATGGATACAAAATAAACAGATAGTTGTTCAAATACTCATTTTTGAACAACTGAACAGTTTGATCTTGTTCATTGTGATTTATGGAGATCATTATACATCCACAAACCGTTGAAGGTCACGAATATTTCTTAACATTAGCAACATGATTGTACATGTGCTACATAGGTATATCTTTATTAATGCCCATTTGAAGTCTCAATCATCATTGCAAATATGCAATCCAAACTGATTAAAACACAACTCAAGGCTTCAGAATTAAGAAATTCTGTACTAATCATGGTACACAATTTTTTTGTTTGTCCTTTTCTAAAGTCTAAAGATGTCTTACATCAGTTTAGTTGTATTGAAGCTCCACAACAATTTCTGCTGTAGAGTGCAAGCGCTGCAACCACCAACATATTCTAAACATAGCTTTGAAAAATTATGTTTCAATCTCACTTGCCTTTTCTTTTATATGGTGATATTAACTTTTTCAGCCACTCATATCATTAATCTACCACCAACACCTATTTTGAATAACAAATCTCTTTGTGAATTACTTTTCCATTCTCCTTCTAGTTATGATCACCTCAAAACTGTTGGATGCCTCTGTTTTGCCTCATTCTTAACTAGATCCCGATCCAAATTACAACCTAGAGCACAAAAATATGTTCTCCTTGGTTATCATTTTGTTATAAAAGGTTATAAACTCTTAGGTCCTGTTAGAAATGAATATTTTATTTCTAGACATATTGTTTTTCTTGAGCATGTCTTCCTCTATAAAATCTTGGCCTCTTTGCCTTTTCCTTCTCATACCATCACCAAATCAATCATAAATAGTACTTCTTGTTGTTCTGCCTTCAACAACTCTGAAGTTGATCAACTTAATCCCTACATGGAGACATCTCTTTTATAAGACCTTCTTTATCTCCATATTCAAATAAAGTTTCAAAATTACTGTATCTTTACCATTTTGAATTTCATCTCAAATTCAAGGACCTCTTGGTTATTTGTAGAATTCTTATTATATCTCTTTTACTACACACTCTACATCATATTTTTTCTTGTTCTACCATAGGTTCTTTTTCTCATCCTGTAGGTTCTTTTTCTGTTCCTGTAGGTAGTCAATATGATATTATAGTAACTATCCTATGATGATATCAGCGTTTTTCATAGATATAAATACTTTGCCCTTGAATTTATTTTCTGTTATACGCTGTTTAAATTTTATCATCAGGCAATCCAATACTCTCATTGGAGAGATGCCATGGTTTTAGAGATCGTAGCCTTGGAAACAAAAAATACTTGGACTATTACACTTTATGACTTGAGATAAACAACCCATTTGGTTGTAAATGGTATATGAAGTCAAATATAGAGCTGATGCTTATACTGTATGAATTTCCAACTGGGTTGGTTGCTAAGGGTTATACCCAATGTGTTTTGTTGGATTATTTTGAAACCTTCTCACCTCTATTCTAAGATGGTCACTAATTGAACCTTACTTGCTATAGCAGCCGCCCAAAAAGGGCATTTAGTACAGCTTTATGGGTTTAATACTTTTTTAACATGGTGATTTGTTGGAAGAAGTTTACATGATTTTACCTCATGTTTTCAAACTAAGGGGAGTCCAAAGTTTGCAAATTAAAGAAGTCTTTAAGGTTTGAAGCATTCCTCACATAAATTAGGTTGTTTTGAGTTCAATAAACACTTTTTTTGCACGCTGTTTTGTAATGCCCAGAACTGCTTATTCCCTTTTCACTAGACTAATGGCAATTCATTTAATGCTTTATTTGTATATGTTGAGTTATATTCTAGAAACTTTCAATAATTTCCAGGTGTGTTGATTAGCTGAAACATTTGATTGATGAAAAATCAATGATGATAAATCTTGTAAAGCTTAATACTAGTTCCTTGGTCTAGAAGTGGCTCGATCTTCTCAAGACATTTCTTTATACCAACGATAATTATGCACTTGAGACAGTTCAAGAGGCTAGTTTGCCTGATTTTGTGCGCTGCCATATGACTTGATTTTGTAAAAGTGTTACACGTGAAAAACCCATTATGCATGAATGTCCAGCCAATTATAGCAAAATAAATGAAACATGGTAGCATACTTATTTCATCCTGTAACACAAACTACTAATAGGCTGCAGGCATTCTGTGCATATGCTTATACAGACCCTTGTACTAATTTCGAGAACTCTAACTTTAGGCTGTCTCAGATTGAAAGAGGAAACTCATCAGATAAGAACATCAAGATGAAAACCAAAAACCTATAACCAGATGAAATTATATATATATATATATGAGTAATGCTTTTCAACTTCCTATTAACCATCGTCCTGTTATGTGGCATCAAATTTTTGGAAAATTAATTTTTTTATTTTTCACCTACTTTAGAAAAAATAAATTCCATTATTTGCCAATCATCATCCTAGTTTAGGGTACCCAATTGTTGGTTTTTGTGGTCTAGAATACATTTTCCAAAAATGGGTGAAAACTTGGGGTGAAAAATGGAAATCATTATTGTAATAAAAAAACATATTCTTATAACAATAATAAAACAGTTGGTGCGCTCAAGTTGTACCATGTCCTGCCTCCAATATTCCCCTAATGTTCATGTGAATTCCAAAATGTGGAATTTATCCATACATGCTAAATAATAATATTTTGACTATAAGCAAGTTTCATTCAAAACTTGAAAAATATGGCTGTGAGAATATTGTGTTATAATATCTACTTACCTAGGATGGATTTATGCTCCTCATAATCCATGGTGCTTAAATGGGAAAGGAATTGTAGTTTTAGGATATACCACAAACTATCTGTTTAAACTGTAGTGTTGCAAACAAGAAACTCCTTCATTCCCTTTTTCTGCAGCAATGTGAACTTGTACGTGAAAGACTGTCCAGCCTGAATTAATGGTATTTGGAACTTAATGTACGAAGGCCCATATGGTCCAGTAGGAAAGTCTTTGCTTATCCAAATTTAATTGGATAAGCATTTTAATAACAAAAGAAAATGAAGGAAGATTCATAGCAATCAGCTACTTTTATCCATTATGTTTGGGGCATAATGCTGTCTTACAGTGTATGGCATTTCCTAAAACTGTTGAGGCCTTCTTTGATATTGATACCAGTGGCATTTTTGCATTGTATGGTGTCTCATTGGTAATTTCTTCATCTTTTCTATCATCTTCTTGGGCATATATGACTGGGAATGGAAATATTCTGTTCATAGTGACAATCTTCCTGGTGGTTCAATAGAAATGCAAATTTCCATTCTTTGAACCTGTATATACTTGTATGTCATTAAAAGTTACCTTCAATAACAAACCAGCCCGAAATACGATATATATAGAGAAGAACACATGATAAACAGGTACATCTAGAAGCAGGAGATCATGATCGATCATTTTTCTGGAGTGTAGCTTCTAGTACTGGCAGTCACCTTGAATTGCTGTGATTTAACGTGGTTGAGCGTCCTCTAGCCCATTGTGCCGTGAGATGCACAATGGGCTAGAGGAAGCTTTTGTTGGTAATTAACAGATTGCATAAGTACTACTGAAGTACTTATGCAATCTGTTGGTCTTATATTATTTATTCACACGGGTTTGCATAGTTGTATAATGTTTTAATGCTTTCATGATACCTCTAACATGGATTGGTGATAATAAGTGTTGGGGCGTGATTATCTAATGTGAACCCCTATACTAGTAATGAGACTCCTCTTATGGATATCTTTTTGAAGGACAAGCATTTCTAACTTGGAATTGGCCGTCTTTCCTATCTGTAATTTTTTTCTCTATATAAATGTTTATGGTATTGATATTAGGTTCTCTGGAAATTTAATACATATATGGGTATACGTATTCAAGTCTTGCCTGTTATTTATGTCGCATAGTTGTTTCCTAAACAAATGCCATCATTGTTTTGTACCCTAGGAAAATTAGGCTGTAAACGGTGAAGTGCAACTTTTGGTGGTCCATTTGGGTGATTCTTCTTATTATCTTGCAAACATGGGCCCTTTTCGAGGTAATTACTGTATATGTCTGTAAGTAACCACTATTATATGCCTTGATTGATATATTTTATACTTGAGGAACAAACCATGCTACCATATGTTTCAATAGGTAGCAATATGGTAGTTTCAGTTCTGTTGGTTTTCCCTCATGCTTGTCGGCATAATTCCATAAGATGTGAAGTTTAGCAATGCTACCTTCCAGCTAGTTTTCCTGCAATTGGTTTTGTGACACTAATATTTTAAGTCCAGCCTCATTATGAGTATATGTACATGCAAGGTTGTGCTTCAATAGATTTCCAGCGGGGTCAATATTACCCTTCTCACTCATTTTTGTTACTCTTATTTTTATATTTGCAAATTGCACCATTTGAACCATTTTGCTAAATTATTGAACATGTTTGGTGGCTGATGTATCAGAAATTATGTGTATTATAAATGTCTAAATATAATACACCCTTTTGTAAAGTTTTGTATTTAATACATATATGATATCTAAACGTGCATGTCATTTTTTCAGTTAGTAATTTAGATTCTGAGAGTATGATTTCGTACATAAAAACATTGTATGTCAATAACCTGATTATCATTCCTTGCACAGTAATTTGTCCTGCTAGTGTAAAGCTATTCTGAATACATATGATATTTAGGTAAAACCGTTTCCCCTACGATGACAACACACTAAGTTACAGGTATAAAATTAAAATCTCGTTTCACTTTATGGGGTGAGTGAGCCTTCTACCTATTGGATTATCAATTTGGGGAAAAGTCGTCCATGATATACATGTTCATCATACACTGTTAACATCTACAAGTCATTTGTGAATGGATTCATTAAACATGAATCCACATCACTATCACACATCCTTCCTATTTCACAACCTCCATACTTTAGTAGGATGTACCTTCGTTTAGCAATTGCAGTTCAAATTTGCATTTTGAACTGCAATTTCATGAAATAAGTATCTTAATTTCAAGGAGAAAAAATTACTTATATATACCAACTACACGCTTCCATAACCTCCATTCTAGTTCTAATTCCTGTTAGCATCTTTATATGCATTTTAACGCCATATACCAACAACTACCCAGATAGTACCATATTTAACATCTTGACATATTCTGCAGCAATTGGTATACTCCTGGCATGTTAAAACCAAACTGTTCAACATAACCTGTATCATTCCACAACGATCAGCATGACAACCCCGGTTAGCATCATCACATCCATCTTCTCTTGTCATCCACTACATGTTGCTTCGAGTTGGATGCTTATATTCTGAATACACCATTCCACTTTCGCAAAATCATTGAGATCTTTCCTCTTAGCTAAATGGAACCCTATTTACTATACCAAGTAACTAATATGCTGATTTTAACTATTTTAGATGGACAAAAGCTGGATGAACTTGCCTAATAGACTTCGATCGCCTGCATATGCCGAGGGGGTTAACACTTGGTCTAGATAACATTGTTAAATATAAAAGAGCCGGACATTGTGCACTATATATTTAGTAGTTCGTAACTTGAAGCTTTAGGTTCCATGTGGTCCACCCCAATGTATAGCCCATAACTACATTAAGGTCTCATGTTAAACTGGGATTAGATGAATGAATGTGTTTGATTTATTATATCACAAGGAAATGATTCTTTTATAATGTAATTCCATCATATTCATTAGTGCAACTAAGGAAAGTTCAAGGTTTTAGTGTTATGTTATTCTAGTAATTTATGGGAGTACTTAATATTGGATAGTTGGGCAAATTGTGGCCGTTTCATGTAGGTGAACAAGTATTGGAAATATTTAAAAACTGGGTTTAAGGTATAGGGACAAAATTAATATATTATTTCATCAAGGTCTTTGGGCATATATAAGTATTTCAATTTAGTTTATAAATTAGATGTATAAATAATTTAGTGATTTAAATACTAATAATTTGGTTGAGTGTGAAAAATGGACAATTTAGATAGCCGAAGCGGGGAAAAAAAATGGCCTATCTCAATTGCAGCGACTTTTGCTCACTGCAATTGACCAGCGAATGTAAACCTAAAGCGTTGCAAACAACAATAAAATTGATGCAAATCCCTCATTGTAGCCTTTTTTTGACGTTGCAAACCTCCTAAAGCAACGGCATAGCACGCTGCAAATAGACGTTTATAAAATTTGTTGCCTTAGTTTCACCTTAATTAAAAACGTTGCAAATATCTTTAAAAGCAACAAAACAAAAATTTGATGCTTTTGATTGGAATCTATAGCAGCGCTTATATTTCAATTGCAGCGGTTTTATGCTGTTGCGAAAAAGGTCTAAGGCAACGCAATTTATAATTGTTGCTTTGGACATTATGCTTTTGCAGCGCTAATGTTTCAATTACAGCGTTAATTTCTCGCTGCAACTAGGATCAACAGCAACGAGGTTTGGTTATTGTTGCTATTAACCAAACCTCTATTTCAGCGATTTGAGCTCTATTGCAGCGAATTAAAGTGTTGCAATTAAGCATAAAAACAACGAAAACATATACACGCTGCTTGAGCGGGTAATCTATTGCAGCGAATTTTATACTAATTGCATCGTATCATGATTGCTGTAATTGATATTTTGCAGCGCTAAATACCGAATTTGTAGATGATTTTTACAGCGTGAAAGCGAATAAAATACAGCGATATTAATACGCTGCAATAGATATCTATTTCAGCGTTTTTATCGTTACGTTGCAATAGATCAACAATAAAGGGTTAATACTGTCGAACGTGCAAGGAAGTTTATAACGCTGGAATTGAGCAATAGCAGCGTTTTCATAGAGTTTTTGCAAGAATTTTAAGCGCTGCAAAAAGCCAAAATCCTTGTAGTGTATATAAAATCATGCTTCCATTTCTTAAACACATTAGGATGGGCTAGTTCTGAGCTTGCACAGTTTTAAAAGCATTTTCTTTTCTTTTTCTGCCCTTTAATGAATTCAGGAGTACTTCAAGCATTTCGAGGACTTGTTCTATGATAAAGGAATTTTCCCATATACGTGCTCTCACTTACCTTATTTATGGACTTCATCCTAATCAGTTTCAAGTGATAAATGGTGATGGTGCAAAATTCTCCGAAAATAATAAAAAAGAAATTTTGGCAATAATTATCCTAGAAGAATCCTGATTGGAAAAAATTGCCTGAAAGATATTTAGTAGTTTCTTTACGCTTGCTCCGAAAGCAATCTTCAGGAGCTGCAGTCCCAAAAAGAGAACAGACATTAGTTTTGCCTTAAAGATATTTAGTAGCCACTTTAACTGACAATTGGCTTTTCTTTACTGCCAGTTTTGCCTTCCTTGCTACATATGGATTGATGAGACTTTGCGTACTCCCACTGTCAATGAGCACCACGACCCTTTGCTGATTTATGACTCCCATGTTTTGATTGCCAGTTGCCACTGTCAGTTGATTATAGCTTGCTGCCAAGTTACTAAGCTGTTAAAATATGGCTTTTAGCATCTACTTTTGCCTCTCCTACTCTTCCTTCAAGTGCATTGACTCTCCTTTCAATACTGACACTGACTCAGCCAATTGCACATGATAGGTACCCCACGTCGTATGAACGCGGCTTTGAGACGACTGTTAAGGACAAAATACTATATAAAATATGTAAAAGTAAATATAGTGGCAATTTGAGGAGTCATTGCCTCCACAATGTAATTCTGGATAACTTAAATGTTAAATCTATCTCATATTTAACCAATAGACCTTAAAATAACATCACATTGAAGTAGTTAAAATCTAAATATAGCTACAATGACTTCCAAAAGATTTTTCAAACTTAGAAGTCTTTATAGATAGGCCAAATGTGTATTTTATTATTTTTTTCTCTTCTTTCGTCATTTCTTTCATCATTCTACTCAACTCCAATTACTATTTTTATGAAAAATCTATTGCATGGAACTCAAATAAAATAAATTATAAAATAGTAAAAAATGATAAAATAAAATAAATAATATATAATTAAAAAATATTAAATATGTTTTAATTATTAATTATTTTATTACTATATAATAAATAAATAGATAATTGACGATTTAATGTGAATAGTTAAAATAAAATTCATATTATATTATTTTATTATTATATAACGAAAAAATAACTATTCTAATATAAGAATTTATGTGAATGAAATATTTAAAAGTTAAAATTCATTTTATATTTATTAAAAGTGTCTTAACTTTAGCTACTCCATTAAATTGCTCTTATGATTTCTCATTAATAAATTGTGCAAATAAATAGATGAATAGAAGCTGACAGACAACTAACCGAGTAGAACACTTAGAAACACGTTGTCCACTTCCTAGACCAACTACACAGATACTTGATGCTGCCTCTTCCACGTAAATGCTTCAGATGCTTTCCACCTCTTTGATCCAACGGCCACGAACTAACTCCATCTTACCAACGTTATCCTTAGTCAAATGCCGGCCATCTCAATTACTTATCTTCTGCCTCGTACGCTAGCCTTCCGAAACGCCATTACTCTGCCTTTCCTCCATCTGCTACCAAGCTTGTGACACCCATACGGTTAAACCCCCCCGAGGTAAGATTCTGATCTCTCTTTCTTTATTTATTTTTTGGAATCGGATGATTTGGTTTAGAACTTTGAGATGGTGTAATTTCTGGAGAGAGAGAGAGAGAGAGAGAGAGAGAGAGAGAGAGAGAGAGAGAGTTATCGTTCTTGAGGATGTTGCTGTTATTTCTTTGTAATTTGACCCATTTCGTCCCTCCAGATCACCAACCCAGAAGAGGATTTCATTTACAAGTGTAACAGGTCCAGTTTGGTCCGATTTTAGACAAAATTTAAGATCGAACTGGTATGTACCGGTTTTGTATTTTTCAAAATCGATTACGCATCAATTACCGTCCTAAACCGGTACTCCGATTTTACTGATTTCCTTTCTGGTCCGGTTCGATCCGGTTCAGTCAGGTTTTAATGTACTATATTATATGTTATATAATATATATAATACAATATATTATAGTATATAATATTATAGTGATAATATATTGTGGTATATTATAATATATATTATAATTGTATTATAGACTATAATGATATATTATAATATATAATATAATGATATATTATAGTATATTATAATATATAGTATAACTATTAATACAATAAATAAAATGATATAAGATTTTAAAATTTAATATTATATTAATTAGTAATTTATGATATAATACAAAACTATTTTATATATAGTTATATATTATATATAAATATTATATACAATATAAAAAATTAAAATATATATATAAATCGGTCCGTGTCGGTTTTAGAAAAAGAAAAATTGGAACTGGACCGATTTTGACTGGTTTTTAGAAAACTAAACCCGGTATCGGACTGAACCAACCTTGGAACCGGATCAATGCCATCGGTTTGGTCCGGTCCGGTCCGGTCCGGTTTACCGGTTTATCGATTTTTTTTTACACCCCTAATTTCATTACGCATTTCATCCCCCAAAACAGAGCATTCTTCTAGCAAAGAGGTAAGGGCAACAGCAAAGCATTATTAAACTTGAAGATTGAAGTTGCCGTTTGCAAACCCCTTATAAATTCACCAGCCCAATTAAATTTATCCCTTGAAATTAACATGCTGATGTGCTACATTCAACAGGGTTTATCTATAGTCCTACTACTGTCTTGTAATTTATTTTATAATCAACTGGCATAATTGTACTATTTTATTAAAAATAATCTCAATTTTATAAAATTACACTTCCACTGCTTGATATAGAGTAGGAAAATTTTTGCAGAAGAGTTATGACTTATAAGTAAACCATTTTCAATTTTATATGTTCAGACTTGGTTTCCTTTGTTCGGTCATTTGGGACCCATTTGTGTTAAATTATGAAGTTTTGCGAGGCTGAGTCTGTCACTTTTCTGGGTTGATGTTAGATGTGTACTCCTTCCTTTATGCAGCAAAAAGAGAAAAAGTAATTTCTGCACAAAGCCTTTCAAAATGATAAAAAAAGGGTAGTGGGAATTTCAAGTGAAAAGCCTGCCCTTAAAGTTTAGTTGATTGAAACACAACTTGGTGTCATTGCATCATTCACTTGAACTCATCAAACTGCTACCTTTCCTCAGTGTCCTTAAAGGTTGTCGATTTGCTTCTCTGTAGTATATATGTTGAATATGAAGTTTGATTCTGGGTAGCAGTTATAGATGTGACAATTATACAAGAATTGAGCATCTCTTTTGTCTGAACATTAAATTCTGCTTGAAAAAGCAGTGGTTCTACACAACACTACACCTAGAGGGGGGGTGAATAGGTGTAATCTAATTTTTATGGCCTTTTGAAAATTAATCAAACAAGCAGATAATAAATGAAACAAATAACACAAATAATCAACACATGATTTTGTTCACGGAGTGGAAACTCATTTGAAGAACCTCTTCAAAATCTAAAACCACTCCGGGTGTAAGACACCACCTCAAATCCACTATAGAAACTTTAGTTTGTTACAACCAATTTAGAACACTCACAAAACCTTTGTAGTAGCTAAACTTGGCTTGCAACACCACGAGTGACCCACTCGATCTCTACATGCATGTAGTGTCGGAACTCCGACCTTCCTATAGCTTCCCACGAGAACCTCTCGATCTCTGCATCAACGGCAGCTCCGGACTCTTCCGGCCAACAGCAATGTCCACTTCAATGGACTCAAATAAGAGTTGATTTTGAATGTGTTATGATGGAGTAATATTTTTCCAAGAGAGAATCAACCAAATGGGGGAGAGGTTGCTCTAAGAAGTTCTTGGAGGCCCTTAGGGTTTTTGCTCTGATTCTCCACCCATAGAACAGAAGCTAACATGTTCTATTTATAGTTCCCATCAAATGAGGCGTTCAAAACCCTACATTGTAAGTGATCTGGAACATTGGCTCGAGCGAAGTGTCGAGCGAAGGTCGAGCGCCGAAATCTGCCTGAGTTCGCTCGAGCGCCATGTCGAGCGAGTATCGAGCGGTCGACTCTGCCTGAGTTCGCTCGAGCTCAGTGTCGAGCGCGGGTCGAGCGACACACTCTGCCTGGGTTCGCTTGAGCTCAGTGTCGAGCGAGGGTCGAGCGGTTGAATCTGCCTGAGTTCGCTCGAGCTGTATGTCGAGCGATGGTCGAGCGGTTGAATCTGCCTGAGTTCGCTCGAGCCGTATGTCGAGCGATGGTCTAGCGGTTGAATCTGCCTGAGTTCGCTCGAGCGCTCTGTCGAGCGAGGGTCGAGCGAAGTCGCTTCTTCTGACCAATAATGAGCACACTTCAAGCCCACTTCAATCCTTCCGCAACAACACTTGTTACAACACTATTTTACACAGGTTTTCACAAGAATATGCCAACACGCTCATTTTTCCCTCAACAATCTCCCCCTTTGGCATTTCTGTGACAAAACCTCTAACCTATACATATGACCTAATCCTAGCACACCCAATTAGATCCATATTCTTGAACATGTTGAAAAATTTCTGCACACGCTTAGCAAACGGTTAAACATACCCATTCACATATGCACAAAAACGTATTTGCAATTCTCAAATCATAATTCATGTCAAGTACAGGTTTTAGAAGAGAAATATTTCATTAAACAACAAATCATAGATTGAGTTCAAGAAACATTTGTCAGACAATCAGCAGCTAACAAGAAATATAAATCAACAGAAATAACCAAAAGCTGCTGTTCCCCCAAAACAAAAAAAATGTGTTAGTACAAGTAACACTCCCCCTGAGTTAATACTGTACTCCTCCCCCTCAACAATATCTCTAAATATCTCCCCCTCAACAATCAATCTCCCCCTTTTTGTCACAAGAAGCCAAGGGTCTCAATCATCACCATCGACATCCTCATCATCCTCATTGAGCTGCCTCTCGATGTCATTGAAGCGTTGAGTCACAAGTTGTTGCAGGTTGTCAACTTTCACCTCAAGACTGTCGAACCGGGCGTCAAGGCGAGCTAGATACTCAAGTACCTGCTGAAGACTGGGCTCCGACGAACCGGGGGCTGAGGAAGATGGCTGAGAGCTGGATGGGGCCGAGGTAGACGGCTGAGAACTAGATGGTCGAGAGCTCGAAGGCTGAGAGGAGGAAGCGGGAGGGTGCTCAACACGGATAGGCTGTGGAGTTGTGTGAGCACGACTCAGCTGAACCGTCCTACGACCAATAGGAGCCTTAAGAGCAATCCTAGGCTCCTGAGGATGGAAAGCAACAGATTGGGAGAGAGCTATTCGGGTGATCAAACACGGTAAGGGCAAACCAGTCCGTGTTTTGGAGGACCGATACGCCTCAACAATAACCCGACACAAAAGACTTCCTAGATCAATGGAGACACCATTGATCAAGGCATACAGCAGACGGGCACGGTCAAGACCCACATCACTATTATGACCAGTAGGATCTAAGTTCGTAAGAACAATCCTACTAAGAATGAGGTGATCGGGGGTAAAACGAGCAGTTGAAATAGGGGTTGTCCCTTCCCAACTACTAGGTCGGCCACAAAGACAAGTAGCAATGACTTGTGGACTTGGAGGAGATGTCCGTGAGTAGGGAAACTCAGGATAGAGCTCACGAGGGGCATTTAGCAGAGTCGCTATCATGCCCGGAGTGACTCGGAAAACAACATTCCTGAGACTGACTTCAAATGAGTCATCAACAGATATGTCATGAATATTGGAGTAAAACTCCCTAACCAACTCCACAGAAGGAGTGGGATGACCAGTGGTCAATGCCTGCCACTGACGAGACTCAAAAATACGGGGAATTATAGTCTCGGTAAGCTCACCTAATGTCACTTCACGCTCGACTATGGGAGTACGATGCGAGAAGTTCTGAGAGTATAACTCTTGGGCTCGGGCACTATGGAATTGGGCTTGAACGGGTGCAGGAGGGTTTTGGCGAGGACGAACACGTCGAGACATGGTGTCGGCTGTAGACAGAGTCAAAGACGTTAGACAAGGCTAAGGCAATGCAAAGATGTGATGGATGCATGCATGCTGACGCAACAATGCCAACTAACAATGCAAGACTCGGTGCATGCCCGATGTCACTCCTCATTTTTCAAAACAATAACAAATGCCTAGGTCAAAGTGTGCCATATGCATGCTAATGCCTACTCATGTGAAAGACCAACATGCATGCTAATGCCAACCACATTCATGACACATATGCAATGACAACTCAAGCCATTTACAAGCTAATGCCAACCCATGTGCATGACTCATGTTAAACGATGCCAAACCTCATGCATGACCCATGTGCAAACCAATGCCAATTCTAAACCAAAACACCTTCAAAACATAATGCAATCCTAGTTAAACGATGTCTCAAACCTAGGATAGACATGAAATAGATATGGGAGCAATGCTATGCCAATGCATGATGAAAAACCAAAAACACACTTCATTGAGACATTTTATCGAACACTTGGAGTGCATCCAAGTGAGAAACTCGGGTATAGACCCATGGGAGTTTCAAAAACCTCCTAAATACAACCAATCCCAACAATGGCTATACAATAGCCTCAATAAAACAAGATAAAAGAAAAACAATCGAAGAAAGACTCTCAAACACCCAATCCGAAACCCAAATGCATAACAACACACGGAAAACCCTAAAATAAAAGCATCAAATCACGAAAATACAAGAGAGAAAAGGATTTACCTTGGTTTGAGGATGATTTCGGGAGGAAAACACTTGTTTAAACGAAGAAATTTGAGAAAAGGAGGAAGAAAATCGCACGAGAGGGAGAAAGAGGCCACTGTGCTCGAGCGGCTCGAGCGGCGCTGGGTTTTTATACCAGGCGTTCGCTCGAGCGAACTTAAAACCCTCGAGCGGCTGTCGAGCGGTTTTCGCTCGAGCGGGGTCGAGCGAGTGTCGAGCGAGACCTCCAGAAAAACACATTTTGCCCAGTTTTGAGGCACACAACACTCACATGACTTAGACAAATACTGGGAATGTCAATTTTCACACCAAGAGTACATATCAAATGTAGAGAAGCATCATATTCCCATACAACACGCAGTTTAAAACAAAGTATCACAAGTAATATAGACGTGCGTGTTTAAAATGGTCCTTGCTCAATCAAGAAATGTCAACCGTAAGGCGTGAGTGGGGTTGGGCTGAACATGAAACCATAGGTGCTTGGGAAGCTCATTCAAGACACAGAAAGTCAAACCTAATGCTGCTAGGACCTGAATCTTTCTGTTTAAATACTTGTCTCAGTATGTTCAAGAAAACAGAAAACTTATTCTGTTTTTCACCCTCCCTTTTCTTTTCCCTTTTTTTTTTTTTTTTTTTTTTTTATTTTATTTCAACTTCACTTTTTCTTTTCCTTTTGAGATACATATTTTTGCACAAATGAACCATGATGAGGTCATCTAGCCCGTGGTCAATTCTGTATGAAGATAGAGCTTCCTACCACTTTTGATTGCCTCCCCAATAAACTCACAAGTGGTGAAATGTCAATTGACCGAGTTTGGAGTGAAGTGTGTGATGCCAGTCACAGATTACACGAGATACTCATGTTCCAAATCTTTGTAAAACATAGAAATATGATACAAATCTCAAAAGACACATGCACTTAGATTTTAGAATTAACAACCCCACTATCATATAGCCCAATCATGAAGTGCATGTAGGGGCAGCAAACAACGATAAATAAACTAGACAGCAACAAACAAGAAAAATAAACAACAACAAAATAAAACAAAAATGCATGTAATGTATGTAATGCATGCCTGTCAGTCTACAGCACCAAAACCATGTGTGACTCGCGTCTTTCCCTTTTGGATGATCCACCTTGGTATCCATTTCTTTGAGAAAGGCTTTTCAATTTTCTTGGTGTGCCTCTTAAGCTCAAAACAGTTTGGTCGGATGTGACCAATCTTACCACAATGATGACACACGGGGCTTGCTTTGTGAGCTCTTTGTCTCAAGAAGGTTGAGACATTCTTAGAGTCATTCATGTAATTCTTACCCCTTCCAGAAGGATAAGCAGTTCTACTATTAACAAATGCAGGAGCATGCACAAAATGACTCATTAATTTAAAACAGTTTGGTCTAATATGGCCTAGCTTCCCACAATGATGACATATGGGGCTCATGTTGCGAGCTCCTTGTCTTTTGGGAGGAGGAACAGACTTTTGCACTTGCACAGGCTTCTTGCCCTTTTCAGATGGATGAGCCTTCTTTTTCTCAGTCATTTCAGGAACAAACACTGTGGTTCTCACATTTTTACCGAAAGCTTTTGAGCTTGAAGGAGCATCAGGATTCTCTTCAAAATAGCCTAAACCACTTTTATCACTAGATGACTTTCCTAAACCTAGGATTTTGTCAAGCTGGTTTGTCCCAATGGAGAATTTTTGCAACTTAGTATTTAACAAAGTTAGCTCATTTTCATGAGTTGTCACTTTATCTTCCAAAGTCACATTTCTCTTTTGCAACTCATCTGTTAGACCAATGGCTTCTCTCAGTTTGCTCTGAAGCCCTTCATTTTCTCTTTTGCATAAATCTATTTCCTCAATATGTGCTTTATTGAGTTTCCTCAATTTCACACATTCCTTGTACAACTTCTCATAGATTTCCTGCAAGTCATCTTCATCCCCGGATTCATTTTCAGAAACACTCTCAATTTCAACCACAGATTCACTGTTATGACTTTTTCCTGCAACAGAGGAAGTGAAAGCCATGTAGTTGAAATTTTTCTTCCTGGGAGAACTCTCTTGTGAGTCACTTGACTCAGACTCACTATCAGTCAAGGAAGCAGCATTCGCTTTCTCTTTGGCCCTTTTGTAATTTGCACACTCAAGTCGAATGTGACCAAAACCATGACATTCATGGCACTGAATATTGTCATTGACAGCTCTAGTTTCTCTCTTATACCTCCCTTCTCGGTTTTCTGAACTAGAACCTCCATTGATACCCTTGAACCTTCTCTTTTCTTGTCTTGGGTTTTTCTGGGCAAACATCTTCCTGAATTTTTTAGCATAAAATGCTATCTCCTTGTCACTCATGGCAAGTTCGTCAGAAGATTCACCAGACTCTTCTCTAATAGCTTTGAGGGCTATGGACTTGTTTTTCTTATCCATAGGAAGAGTATGTTCATAGGTTTGTAAGGAACCCACCAACTCTTCAACTCTCATGTTGTCCAAGTCTTTGCTTTCTTCTATAGCAGTGACTTTGGGACGAAACCTCTCAGGAAGAGATCTAAGGACTTTTCTCACAATTCTGTCCTCAGGAATTCTATCCCCTAAATTAAAACGAGAATTGACAATATCATTAAGTTTGCTATAGAAGACATCAAAAGTTTCATCATCCTTCATCCTAAGTTCTTCAAAGTTGGTGGTCAGCATTTGAAGTTTAGAATTTTTTACAGCCTTGGTACCTTCATGGGTAACCTCAAGAATGTCCCATGCCTCTTTGCAATTTTCACACATGGAGATTCTTTTGAACTCCTCCTGGGACACGGCCATGAATATCGCATTTAGGCCTTTGCTATTCCAACTACACTCGTTGACTTCATCCCTAGAGTAATTTTCCACACCCTTGGGGGTTTCGACTCCCTCAATGAATACAACCGGTTGTTTCCATCCCTTTGTTACAGAGGTCCACACTCGTTCATCCACAGACTTAAGGAAAGCTCTCATTCGAACCTTCCAATACGCATAGTTACTTCCATCAAAAAATGGTGGAGATGTGAGTGATTGAGACCTATCCATATAAACCACTACAGCAGGATCACACTCAGGAACTAAATCCTAGCGGAGTGAACCCGCTCTGATACCAATTGAAAAAGCAGTGGTTCTACACAACACTACACCTAGAGGGGGGGTGAATAGGTGTAATCTAATTTTTATGGCCTTTTGAAAATTAATCAAACAAGCAGATAATAAATGAAACAAATAACACAAATAATCAACACATGATTTTGTTCACGGAGTGGAAACTCATTTGAAGAACCTCTTCAAAATCTAAAACCACTCCGGGTGTAAGACACCACCTCAAATCCACTATAGAAACTTTAGTTTGTTACAACCAATTTAGAACACTCACAAAACCTTTGTAGTAGCTAAACTTGGCTTGCAACACCACGAGTGACCCACTCGATCTCTACATGCATGTAGTGTCGGAACTCCGACCTTCCTATAGCTTCCCACGAGAACCTCTCGATCTCTGCATCAACGGCAGCTCCGGACTCTTCCGGCCAACAGCAATGTCCACTTCAATGGACTCAAATAAGAGTTGATTTTGAATGTGTTATGATGGAGTAATATTTTTCCAAGAGAGAATCAACCAAATGGGGGAGAGGTTGCTCTAAGAAGTTCTTGGAGGCCCTTAGGGTTTTTGCTCTGATTCTCCACCCATAGAACAGAAGCTAACATGTTCTATTTATAGTTCCCATCAAATGAGGCGTTCAAAACCCTACATTGTAAGTGATCTGGAACATTGGCTCGAGCGAAGTGTCGAGCGAAGGTCGAGCGCCGAAATCTGCCTGAGTTCGCTCGAGCGCCATGTCGAGCGAGTATCGAGCGGTCGACTCTGCCTGAGTTCGCTCGAGCTCAGTGTCGAGCGAGGGTCGAGCGACACACTCTGCCTGGGTTCGCTTGAGCTCAGTGTCGAGCGAGGGTCGAGCGGTTGAATCTGCCTGAGTTCGCTCGAGCTGTATGTCGAGCGATGGTCGAGCGGTTGAATCTGCCTAAGTTCGCTCGAGCCGTATGTCGAGCGATGGTCTAGCGGTTGAATCTGCCTGAGTTCGCTCGAGCGCTCTGTCGAGCGAGGGTCGAGCGAAGTCGCTTCTTCTGACCAATAATGAGCACACTTCAAGCCCACTTCAATCCTTCCGCAACAACACTTGTTACAACACTATTTTACACAGGTTTTCACAAGAATATGCCAACACGCTCATTTTTCCCTCAACACTGCTCTTTGTTCATTTATCATCATTATGATACTAAAAATGATGTTGTCTCGATTATCCAAATGGATGCACCATGTTGGGTCATAGGAAACTCAATTCGTGATGACTGATTATGGCATTTACCTTTTAATTGCACAGGATTGTGCTCCAAAAAGATTGCAATAAATCATGAATTGCTTGAACTTGGCTTGATTAATCATCTGGAGAATATTTGTTTGTTCTGTTCAATAAATCCAGTCGAGCCTATTTTTAAGTCTGATCATCGAGCTTGAATTCAGCACCTCGGCCTTGCAAACAAGGTTGATGGTGGGATTAGCCTCATTGCACATGCTTAAATAATTGGATTGCAAACATGACCCAAAATGGAAAACTAAATAAAAATTCTGGTCCGAGGTCCCTAAACAGACTTGTTATAGCAACATGGATGGGGCACAGTTCCAGCTAGTTCCCATATAATATACTTCAGTTCTTGTTCTTGCCGAGTTTTATTTTTTTTTATAAGTATTGCCGAGTTTTGTTATTCCAAATTTTTGGGGTTTTGATGTTTAGCTTTCTGTCTATAATGAGGATTGGATTGATATTTAAGCGTGGTGAATAGAGCAGCAAATCAATTATTTACAATCCACTTTGCATTCTTGTTTGCTTGATGTCTTTTCATCTATTTTTTATGTGAACCCATGAAATTGAAATCTATTGAACCTACAATCAATTTAAAAACTCACCCAAGAAAACTAAAATCAAGTCAAGAATGGAAAATCTAGACCCGTTAATAACTCGTTTCAAGAACCTAGGTTATATTAAAATCTAGACCTGTTGAAAAAAAGTCTCAAGAACTCAAATTATAAGGAGGAATGTCACAAAACAGTGCCTCGATACTGTAACATAAACAGTGCCTCGCTACAGTAACTTCTAAAACACTAGTTTAAATAATATAATAACTTTCCAAATAAGTATTTTGCCAAAATACAAAACATTTCCAAAAATCCTAATTCATAAGAAATAAGACATATGTGGGCTAAGCATTTTCAAGCCCACTTATTCTAAACTAATAATAAAAATCCTTTTAAATAAATTGCAAGCCTCAACAACAATAGACCCTATCTCTAAGTGGATGTTTGGGGTTGCGGTAGAAAATATTACTTTTAACTTAAAGCTTATGGCTTAGAACTTAACGCAATAAGCTTTACTATTAATAAGCTATTTATTGTTTGGGATCCGTATGTCTATAGCACTTTTAAATATATTAATTTGTTTGGAAACAAAATTAAAAAGCACTTTTTGACATAAAAATGACATAAAAGGGCATATACTTGATAAAAATAAAATATTATAATAAAATAATAACAAAAATAGTCTAATAGATTTTTCAATAATTATAATGAAAAAGAAAATTTCTTCAACGATGCATAAGTGATAGGAGAAGAATGAAAAATATTGATGGACAAAGTCTTGAGTAGATTATACGAGAATAATAAAAAATATAGATTGGCAAATTTGTCATTATGCTAAAATAATGAGGGTCATTTCGTAATGTACATAGCACGGTAAAATAGAGATTACTTTTTCTGAAGTGCTTCTGATAAAAAGTATCACTTTGGTGCTTTTGTTGAAACGTAGTTTTCTGCTTTTTCTTGGTTTAGAAGTACTTTAATGTAAAACTACCAAACGGATAAATTTTGTCATATAATTACTTTATACCGTTCTACCGCACTTTTTAGACCTCCCACCGCAATCCCAAACAGGCCCTAAGTTATATCTTCTAAAGTTTGGATCAAGTGGATCAAAACTAATTCTCTTTCTTTTAAGCCCATCTTGAGTATTGGGCTCTTGCTAGCTTCATCCCAATTGGATTGTACCAATTCTTACATTGCTTCCTTGATCTTGTAATTAATCCTTAAGACTTGGTCCGCCTTGGAGCCTATCATTTGAATTTGCGGAATTGGAATCCCTTGCACCTACAATCAATTTGAAAACTCACCCTAGAAAACCAAAATCAAGTCAATTGGATGAAAGAATCTAGACCCATTGAGAACTCGTTTCAAGAACCTAGATTATATTTACATCTAGACTCGTTAAAGAACCCGCCTAAAAAGTCCAGATTACAAAGGAGAAATACCACAAAGGTTATGATTTTCCTTTGATAAGTTCAAAAGTTCAAGAAGAACAAGAGGGGATAACTCAACTCACAATGAAAATACTATTTTTTCAAGGTAGAACTGACCCTGGAGGTTATTTAGAGTGGGAGAAGAAGATAGAGTTGATATTTGATTGTCATAACTATTCATAGGAGAAGAAAGTGAAGTCAGCAGTAATTGAGTACATTAATTATGCTATTATTTGGTGGGATCAATTAGTGACCAATAGGAGGAGGAATTATGAGAGGTCTGTCGAGACATAGGAGAGTTGAAAGCTCTCATAAGGCAGAGATTTATACCTAACTACTACTATAGGGATCTCTACCAGAAATTACAAAATATTACACAGGGGTCTAGGAGTGTGGAGGACTACAATAAGGAGATGAAGGTAGCTATGATACGGGTGAATGTAGAGGAGGATAGGGAGGTCACTATGGCTAGATTTTTGTGTGGTTTGAATATGGAGATAGCCAATGTGGTTGAGTTGCGACATTATGTCAAAATAGAAGACATGGTGCACATGACTATAGAGGTGGAGAGTCATTAAAGAGGAAAGGGATATTAAGGTACACTTCGGTTTCTAGCACTCTTTGGAAACCAAGTGAGAAAGATGAACGAGTTGTAATAAAGGCAAAAACCGAACCAACTAAGGGAAAAGATGAAAGAACTAGCAACAAACCCAAGTTAGCATCCCAACCTTCTAGAAATAGAGATATTAAATGCTTTAAGTGTTTGGATTCAGGGTACATCGCTTCTCAATATCCAAACAAACGTGTGATGATTATGTATGACAATAGGGGGGTGATGACTGTAAGTGAAGATGATAGTGATGAGATGCCCGAATTGCAGGATGCTAGTGATGATGATGGAGTAGAATACCTCGTAATAGGTGAGTCTCTTGTTTCTAGGCATGCTCTCAATACACAAATTAGGATGAATGATTCAGAGCAATAGAGGGAGAACATTTTCTTTACTAGATGCCACATCAATAGCAAGGTATGTAGTATGATCATTGATGTGGGGTTTTACTAATGTTGCTAACACTATTTTAATTGAGAAATTGAATTTACCTACATTCAAACACTTTTGACCATAAAGTTGCAGTGGTTGAATGATTGTGGGAAGGTTAGGGTGGATAGATAATATTGAATTTTCATTGTGAGTTGAGTTATTTCCTTTTGTTCTTCTTGAACTTATCAAAGGTAAATCACAACCTTTGTAGCGTTCCTCTTTTGTAATTTGGGTTCTTGAAACAGGTTCTTCAACGGGTCTAGATTTTAATATAATCTAGGTTCTTGAAACGAGTTTTCAGTGGGTCTAAATTCTCCATCCTTGACTTGATTTTGGCTTTCTTGGATGAGTTTTCAAATTGATTGTGAGTTCAAGGGATTCTAATTTCGCGGGTTTAAATCAATTTCTCTTTAGCATTTAGAAAAATTTGAATTTCCATTGTTCAAAACTGTATAGTATTCTTATTTTCTCATGCTTTTATTATATGTCAGTTCATATCATGAATTGTTTCAAAAGTGACACTTTTACAAATTTAAGAGTTGATGAGATTACTAGTTCTTTAACTTCAAACTTTAACTTGTCTACTAGTAGTAACACCAACCTCCCTCTCAAAAGGAATGCAAGTAAGGACCCCTCAGCAGTGTAGGAACACTTCAAAAAAATAGATGAATATTCATTAAGTAACCCAAAAGCGGTGTGTAATTACTACCACGAGACTTACGATTGTCACCTCAAACAACATGGTACGTCAAGTATGCTGTATCACGTTGGTGTTTATAGGAAAAACCTAATAAAATTAGATCCATGGATCAACAAACTACACATTAGTTTGATCCAGAAGATGTACGAATGGCAATTGCAAAGATAATAATTTGTGATGAGATTTCGTTTAGGGTGGTGAAAGCACAAGGATTTAAAAAGGTATGTAAATCACAAGAATCAAGATTCATAGTGCCGTCTCAAACCACTGCAGTGAGAGATTGTATTAAACTATTTAAAAAAGAAAATGAGAAGTTGAGGAAAGTATTTAAGGCAGTTGGGTGGGTTAGTTTAACTACTAACACTAGGACGTCCATTCAGAATTTAAATTATGTGTCTTACTGCTCACTTTATTGACTGTGAATGGAAATTATATAAAAAATTATAAATTTTTTGTTTGATTCCTAATTAGAAAGGGGACGCTATTGAAAAACATGTAGTCATGTATACAAGATTGGGGTATTGACAAGATTTTTATTGTTACAATGGACAATGCTTCCTCAAACGATATTGCCATCGATTACTTAAAAAATGTTTGTGAAAGGTCATTTATTGGAGGGGAATTATATTCATATAAGATGTTGCGCCCATATTATGAATCTTATTGTAAATGATGGGCTAAAAGATTGTGATGATTCAATCACAAGGGTGTGTAATATGGTTTAGTATGTTAGATCATTTCCTGCAAGAATGGAAAAATTCAAAAAGTATATAGAGAATGAGAAAATCAGCTGTTCAAAATTGGTGTGCCTTAACATTCCCATTAGATGAAACTCTACTTATTTCATGGTAGAAGTTGTAAAAACATTTCAAAAGTCATTTTTGCAATTGGAGAATGATGATGGTCATTTTTCTCGTTATTGTTGTAGTGTGGGCTTGAGGCCCCCAAACTCTAGTGATTGGGTGAGAGTTAAAATAATCGTAAGTGTTCTGATTAGTGATCACAACTCATCTCTCAATTGAAGTACTTTATTTGCTTCGCTAGCAGAAGTAGTACTAATAGTTCCAACACGGGCATTAAAGTTAATTAGTTTGGGGTTTCACTCACGAGTTAAAATCATCTTAATTGTTTGATTTACAAATTTGTCACAATATGATTTTTTAATTTATACGGATTGGGATTTACTGTGGGGCTCATTGCTACACCTCTCTTGAAAGAAATATATATGAAAAAATAAAAATACCATTTATCATCCGTTCGGTCATCGTATTTTCCCTCTCTTATCTCTATTTTGAGGCAGATCTCGATTGTTTCTTCTGTGTTATTACTTAGGCTATGCTTATTTTCATTCACTTCAATAAAATTTGATTATTACTTGTCAAAAAAAAAAAAATATCATTTGAATTCTTTTGTTATTGTTTATTTCGTACAGCGCATGCATGAGCTGTGCTGGAGTGTGAACTTCTGAGACAAAAGGGAAGAATTTTATTTCAAACAAAGTACGTACTGTAACCTTCGGTGAGTACTTTCTTTGTATTATTTTGTCAATGCAACTATATCCAATAAATTTCTTTGTTTTGGCGTTTTGGGTTTAAGATATTGGTTGGTTGGTTTGTTTCCATGGTTTTCCTCCGTTTCAAGTGATGGATTTTTTCAATAAAGTTTCAGAGGTGCAGTCCTCCTCTCAAAAAATATAAAAAAAACTATATCTAATAAATTATGTATGTTTTTTTCTTTTGTTAAAATATTAAGAAGAAATCTATTAATTCTTGTGCCGAGGGACAATGCTGATCAATAGATTTTGAACGCTTTTGTTAAGTCCTGTTACTTATTAGCTATTTTATTTTGTTTTGTTTTATTATTTTTGTGGCATTTCTGTGCAAACAGATATCAAATTAGATTGATGGACAATTTCTTTGAATAGTCTTTAAAGTACTTGGGCAAGTATTCATCAAACATGTGAGAATCACCATTATTTTAACAATCCATTAAAAACAATTGTCCAATTTCTCTTAAAACAAGCTTCCCACATACTCTATAAATAATTATCAAATTTACAGACTTTTTTTTTTTAATCCAACTTCTCTTTTGGACAACTCGTTATCAAGTGATTATTCATATTTTTTTTAAAGAGAATTGATAGAGAGATAAAGGGATCTCAGAAACTAACGTAGCAGTTATTTATTTATTTTTTTCTTTCAATTTTCCCCACTACCCAGACCCTTTTCTCGTTTTCCCTTTCCCCTTCCCAGACCTGTAGAAGACATAGACTCTTCAAGTTTCCATTGCCCAAACCATAGTCGATAGCACTCACTGACAGCCATCGCCGAAAGCCCTCTCTGACAGTCTTCGACGTCAGGCATTTCTCTTTCCACTAAAATCAAAACCTTTGGAAAATCTGACATTGTAGCTACTAGCGACCTAGCGAAGGTGAATTAGAAATTAGAATGTATTATTTGCATGGAATTCATCACTTATGTACGTACATGTTTATTAATTATCAGTAAATGGCAATGGATAATGCTGCTTAATTTTATTTAGTCCTAAATTTTATGTTTCACTCGCAGAAATGGCGCCAACTGTATTCCCAGATAAGCGGACCACTGCTAAGGTAAGTTGCGTACTGATTGATCTGATCTCCATGCAGCAATTAGGCGTCAATGACTTTTTAAATATAAATTTCATGATCATGTTTTAAAAATGTTGATAAAAAAATCATATAAACTGCCTTGATTCAAACATATTTTGTATTAGTTTCATCAATTTGGCAGGATCTAATAAACCTTAATCTCTATGAAATTTCTGAATGAATTAAAAAAAAAAGAGGAGGATATTGGAATCTAGGTTTTGGAAGCTGCTGGCGCAATATCAACAAGATGGTATTCCCCTAGTAGTTCAGCCTTCAGGAGATGCAGTCCCAGAAAGAGAACATACGTCTTCTACAAGTACGAGAGGTATATATTAAAACAGAAAACATGATTTTCGCACTGCACCGTTGCTAGTTCCATTATAATTATTTTTGTAACATAAATAAAGTATTTGGATGTTTATGTTTTTATAAATCTGAGTCCATAATTTTTAATTTTCACAACATTCATGCATACTTAAGAATCTGATAACTCGAAATCAAATACCTCCTCCATCAATCTTCCCTTAAAGAACTAACCTCACTAGAAGAAAATTGCTTAATTGTGGCCAATTATTTTTTATGAAAATGGTTATTTTTTGTCAAAATAAATCTATTTTAGTTACAAATAGTCATTATTGTCGCATATAATTGATCACAAATGCTCATTTTTCTTGTAGTGCCTCAAGCTTGTCTATTTAACCCTTATATCTATATGTTTAAATTTCATGTGTTTAAATAGAAATATAAAAATGACAAATTATATATTGATTAGGTGGATATATGTGTATATGTGTGGTGTAAGACTTCTAGTAACATTTTAAAAATAAAATAATAATAAAAAATACTATATTCCTAACAAAGCATATAATGCTTTTTTGTTTCGCAAGTAAGAATTGTAGTCATTACTTTTTGATACTATATTATATAGCTAAGGCGCATTTCTGCATGCATGCAAGTGTTCTGATCACAGCTCATCTCTCAATTGATCAAGACTTTATTGAAGTACGTACATGGTACTTATAGTTCCAACACGAAGTACCCTTTCCAAGTGAAAATCTGATATTGTAGCTACTAGCTAGCTAGCTAGCGAAGGTGAATTAGAAATTAGAATGTATTATCTGCATACGATTCATCACTTATTAATTATCAGTAAATGGCAATGGATAATGCTGCTTAATTTTCTTTAGTTCTAAATTTTATTTTTCACTAGCAGAAGTGCCGCCAGATTTAGTCCCTTTATACAGATCCTATCTTGAAGAGCTTAATGAGCGGCGCCGGGTAAGCTGCGTACTGATTGATCTGATCTCCATACAGCAATTAGGAGTCAATGACTTTTTAAATATAAATTAAATACCATATTATTTTTAATAAGAATTCACACCCAAAAAAAAAAATCATTTTTCAAAATTACAAAAAAAACTCTATTCATCTAATCATTTAAATCAACTTTCATTAATACAAAAAAATAATAATAATAATAAATTATATCCTACACTTTTATACAATTTATTATCATACTGTAATGATCTGGTACGTATCTATTATCTATCAACTTTTAAATTCTTTTATTTAAAAAAACCTAATTGTTATATATATTTGGTGGGTAAGTAATGTTATTACAATACGATGAAAATGGGTCGAGAATATAACATATATGTATATAATAATTCTTAAAAAAGCTATATTATACCTCTGGACAATTAATTATAATAAATTTCATCATCATGTTTTAAAAATGTTGATAACAAAAATCGTATAAACTGTCTTGATTCAAGCATATTTTGTAAGAGTTTCATCAATTTGGCAAGATCTAATAAACCTTAATCTTTATAAATTTTCTGAATGATTTAAAAAAATAAAAAAATAAAAACAATCAGGAAGAAGATGTTCCGCTGCTTCCTCCAGACTTGGAGCTGTCTGGAGGACGACGAGATGATAGAGGGCCAATTAATACCACCCGCCAAGAAGATCTGCCTTCAGGAGATGCAGTCCTAGAAATAGAAGAGACCCCTACAAGCACGACAGGTATATATTTAAACAGAAAACATGATTTTCACACTTTCCACACGTGCACTGTTGCTACTTCCTACAAGTCACTTGCCCGCCTCTTCTTTTTCTTTTCTTTTATTTATTTATTTATTTTTTTGGTTTTGTACTAAAATGTCTATTTTTATTTTTTTCTCGCTTTCATGTTTTAATAAATTATTTGGTTGTTGAGTTTTTCTTGTTGAATGATTTTTTAATTTTTTTCAGTTTTCTATTTTAATAAATCTTGTTTAATTTTTTTATTTTTAGATATATTGTAAAAATTTAGATTTTTAAGATTTTCTTGTTTATTTATTAATTTTATAATTTTTTATATTTTGAAATATATTTTATGTTTTTTAGAGATTTTTATTTTTATTTTTATACCATGAAAGTGGCAGCGCTCCCATTTATTTTCTAATATAAAATTGACAGAAGTAATTGATCGCGAGTTCTCAAATTCTTCATTATCAACGCTGTGAAAGTTGAAAATCTTGATTCCAGCTGTTTTACTGAAAAGTTAGATGCTGATTTTGCATTTAACCCTCTTTTAATTAACAAACATACTTCTTTGTTTAATTATATATAGAACATCTTTTACCTATAAAAAAAAAAAAAAATTATATATAGAACTTAAGTATGTATAGTGAATGTAATGATATATTCGCCTAGTGAATATTTTAACTATACTTATTTATGCTTGCATCCACATTATTGATGTAGGGATAACAGGCATTAATAAATGCCAAGAAATGATAAATATGATCTCTAAGTACACCCCAAGGTCATTGAGTGTAAACGCCAGCAAAAGAACATGTTGCATCTTCAAAGTCCCCCATACGTTCGTTGGCAACTCATATCACCTTTCTGTTGTCTCCATCAGGCCCTATCACCGAGGCATGACGCAGCTCATGATGATTGAGGAGCACAAGTGGCGGTATCTCAAGTCCTTGCTCTGCAGAAAACAGACCAAGACCTTCGAGGACTACTTGGAAAGCATAGAGCCACTTGAAAAGGATGCAAGGGAATACTATTCGGAGATCATTCAACTTAAAAGCCATGAGTTCATTGAAATGATGGTTCTTGATGGCTGCTTTATGATAGAAGTTTTTCGCAAGATTAAAGACCCGAGACAATTCGAGGCCGGTGACCCCCTGCTCACCGTTGGTTGGATATTACCATTTTTATATACGGACTTCCTCCTGCTCGAGAATCAGATACCATTCTTTATTCTAGAAAAGTTATTTGAAATATCCAAAATGCCTAGCGAGGAGTCTAGTTTGTCCTTGCTTGCTATGCAATTCTTCAACGAAGCTACTGCATTGCGAAGACCTGATGATTTCATATGCCGGTTTCATGATCTAAAAGGCTGGCATTTACTGGACTTGGTTCGTTTAAGCTTTGTACCTGAGGAAGAAATAACACAAAGCAGTGGCACACCAACCCATATTATGCACAGCATCTCAAAGCTCCACGGTTCGGGGATTAAGCTCAATCTGGCCAAGGCGGAAAGCTTCTTGGTTGTGAAATTCAAGAATGGTGTGATTGAGATGCCTCGTATAAGACTTGACGAACTCATGGGCTCTTTCTTGTCAAATTGCGTGGCATTCGAGCAGTGCCATTGCGACGTCTCCAAACACTTCACCACTTATGCAACCTTCTTGGAGTGCCTCGTGGAAAGTGCCCAGGATGTTGGGTACCTACGCCACCACAACATTATGGAAAACAATCTTGGTAACGATGACGAGGTTGCGTGTTTCATCAACAAGATGGGCAAGGACGTGATGATTGATAGTGATAGCTATTTGTCCAAGTTGTTTAAGAATGTGGACGAGTATTATAGAAATAGCTGGAACTTGCAATGGGCGACCTTCAAGCATAAGTATTTTGACACTCCTTGGTCGTTCATTTCGGCGTTGGCTGCATTTGTGCTCTTATCGCTTGCAATTGCCCAAACTTTCTACACCATCTATGCTTACAAGAATCGGAATGATGGGTCCCCTTCGTTAAAGTGAATGGGAATGAAATTTATATTTAGGAATCGTATGTAATTAGTTTACATCAAGTTGTTAACAGAGATATTGTAGAAGAGATGGCTCCAGCTGTAGAAAATCGTCCCCTGCTTTTGGTATTTTCTGATGCACTATATGTACACAAGCTTGCTGCTGCTTATGAGTGCCAAATTGTAGAAGGAATTCTTAACCATCAACTGAAGCAGTTTGTGGTAGATAGTAAAAAGGTTGTACGGAGTATATGTGTTTTCATCCTAGTTGTTCCACGTTCTATGCTTGTGTTTTGTGGTTTTGTTGTTTGGGTATAGGAGAACCTTTAGGTGTTTGGAGTGATGCTAGTAAGGTTTATGAAATTCCCCTTGGGGCAACAATTATCGAGCAGTCATTGGAAATTGGAGGGTATGGCCCTAGTTACTTGAATGGGTTTTTTGATCAGGCATGGAGGGAAGGAATGGCGCGTAAGCTGTTTGACGAAACGCCTGATGGGACTTTGGCTATTTACCTTAGCAAATAGAGTATTGCTATAGTCACAAAAAGATTACATAAAAGTAATTTCATAAACTAGCATGAGTATATAATCCATTAAATTTATTTTATAATAAAGTATAACTTTACAACCTAACAAACCACATCAGTTTGTGAAATTATTTTTATGTAATTTATTTGTGGCTTAAGTATTTTTTAGCAAATATGATATTAGTAGACCTTTCTGGCATGCAAGTGGAGCTACCATTCAAGTACCTTTTTCTGGAGTTGGTCTACATCTAGTCCCTAAATGGGAACTGCTCATGCAAGCCCATAGATATGTTTAAAAAAAACTTAAAATTACAATAATCTCATTTTTAAAATGATTTTTTTTTTCTCTTTTACTCTCATTCATTAATGGGAACTGCACACGCAATCTTCCACTCAGGACTGTAAATAAAATTTCTCAAAAGAAAGACTTCGCATGCTCATACCTTTTGTGAAATTGTTGATGTTTGTTGGGGAACTATTGCACACATTGTTTTCCTTCCCTTCTATTTTTTATTTTTACTAATATTAGTATAACAACAATGTTGCTCCTTGTTGAATCCGCTATTGTAAATGCACTTACTGGAGTGAACATTTATTCTGCTAGTTTTCTCATACCACTGGGGGTTGTACAACTGGGGGTTATTTTGTACACAGTGGCTGGAAGACTAAAAGCAACCTTCTTGGCAAGCTATATACATTATGTTATAGTGCATATTATTTCAGTCATCTTTGCCTACTTGGTTTACACGGCAAGCAGTGGCTTGATAACACCACTGTAATATGCAACAATGTGGATGTCGATTTGCCTAATTGTTGATTGGACTTGCTACAATGTGGATGTCGATTTGCAAGCCATGGCAAAATTAAGTGTTGTTTGGCCGTAGGGTGAGATTCGGCCGGTCTGGACCGGAGAAACCGACCGAATCGGCAATTTTATTTATATTTTATTATATATATATTATTTATATAAATAATTGTGCAAATTAATTATATAATTATTAACTAATACTAATATTTATAATTATATACTAATACTAATAGTCTATTATGGTATAAAAAAATAATAATACTAATAGTTTGATATAGATTGTAGTTATACTTAATACAATTATACTAATATAGTTATTGTAAATCACTATAAGTAATACTAATATATAGCTATACTAATAGTCTACTATTAATACTATTATATAGTTATGGTAATCAATATAATTAATACTAATAAAGAGCTATACTATATACTTATACAGTTGTACTATTACTATTAGTTCATTATATAGCCTAAATTCTAATATAGGCTATATAGCTATAACTAATATATACTAATATCTATATTTATTCTAATACTCTAGTCTCTAATATAGTAAATTAGTAATGTAGAATATAGTTATATTAAATCACTGATTCACCATAACTAATATTACTAGGGCTGTAAACGAGCCGAGCCGAGCCGAGTTTTGGGTTGTCGAGCTCGGCTCGACTCAAAATACTCGAGCTCGAGCTCGAGATTTTTTTTAATTCTTTGTTCGAGCTCGACTCGATAAGCTAAAATCTCAACTCGAGCTCGAGCTCGTCCCACAAACGAGTTCGAGTCGAGCCGAGTTCGAGCTCGAGCTCGAGCTCGAATTTTTTTTTTGAATAAGATTTAATAATTAATAAAATAAATAAATAAATAAATAAGAACTAATATTAAATTTATACAACTAACAAGTAGAACCTCTATTAAATTATAAAATTTTAAAAAATTTATAAATAATTAATATCTAACTAGTTGATATTTATCCAAAATAACAATATATTATATGCTTACATATATTATTAATACATACACTTAATATAATAGAATATATCTATTTCATATATGATTCCCACATGCTAGTATATGAAATTTTTAAATTTTATTAACTAATTATTATACAAATTATAAAATATACCTATGAAGTATATTTACTATATAGACATAAGTAATTAGAATATATATTATATATTTAATTATAAAAATGGTATGCTTATATTATTAGCTAATACATATATACATGCATAGGTGTATGTATATATTTATCAATATATGAATAAGTTTTAATTGAGTCGAGCTAACGAGTCGACTCGAGCATAAACGAGCGAGCCTAAACGAGCCTTAGTCGAGTCGAGTCGAGTTTTGTCGAGTATGTGTCATTTACAAATCGAGCGAGCATCTGCTTTAACGAACGAGCTTTTTTTTTTCACGAGTCGAGTTCGATTCAAGTTTAACCGAGCAAGTACCGAGCGAGCTATCGAACAGATTGGTTCATTTACAGCCCTAAATATTACTAATATATAGCTATACTAATAGTCTAATACTAATACTATTATGTACGTAATTTATATAGTTATACTAATCATAACTATAGTTGATGATCATTCGAGATTTACTTGGGTATATTTGATGAAGAACAAATCTGAGGTAAGAAACATATTCAAAACCCTTTATAATATAATTGAAACACAGTTTGGTAAGAAAATACAATGTCTAAGAAGTGATAATGGTTTAGAATTTCAAATGACAGATTTTTATGCATTCAAAGGAATAGTACATCAAATGTCATGTGTAGCATGGTGTATCGGAGGGGATTTTAATGTGACAAGATTCTCTAGTGAGAGAGCAGGAGGGGGTCGTCAAAATCAAGCCATGGTGGATTTTTCAGATTTCATTTCCGAGATGGGATTTATGGATATACCGTTAATGGGAGGGGATTTTACTTGGTCCAACAACCACGCGTGGTCAAGGTTGGATAGATTTATTATTTCTCCTTCGTGGGAATCACATTATCCTGGCTTAAGTCAGAAAAGATTCCCGAGATTATGTTCGGATCATTTTCCCATAATGCTAGATATTGGGGGTATACAAAGGGGGAGAAGGCCATTTAAGTTTGAAAATATGTGGCTAAAAGTTGAGGGGTTTGTGGACTTGATTAGGCAATGGTGGAGTTCATTCTCCTTCGAAGGTAATCCGAGTAAGGTGTTGGCGGATAAGCTGAAAGCATTGAAGAAGGACTTGAAGATATGGAATGAATAGGTTTTTGGTGATGTAACAGTTCAGAAAAAGAATTTGTTTCAAGAGTTACAAACCTTGGAGGGAGTAGGGGAGGAGAATATCCGTAAAGTTCAAGTCAGTGCTGAATTAGAAAGAGTGATTCTAACGGAGGAAATATCGTGGAGGCAAAAGTCAAGGGCCTTGTGGCTAAAAGAGGGGGATAAGTGTACACAATTTTTCCACAAGGTGGCTAATGCGCATAGGAGATTCAATGCCGTTGAGTACATGAACATTAATGGGGAAAATTTTTCAGATCAAGAGGTGATAAAGGAACATGTGGTTGGTCATTTTCAACATTTGCTAGCGGAACCGCATGAATGGCGGCCGACCATAGATGGATTAGCTTTTGAGACCATAGACCAAACTAGCAGAGATTGGTTAGAGAGACCGTTTGAAGTGGAAGAAGTACACCAAGTTATTAAGAAAATGAATAAGGATAAAGCACCAGGGCCGGATGGTTTTACTTTGGCTTTTTTCCAATCTTGTTGGGAGGTGGTGAGAGAAGAGGTGATGCTGGTTTTTCAGGAATTCTTTACGCATGGAAAATTTGAAAAAAGCTTAAATGCTACTTTTATTGCTTTAGTCCCTAAGAAGGCGGGGGCTATGAAGGTTTCGGACTTCAGACCTATAAGTCTAGTGGGCAGCGTATACAAGATAATTTCAAAGGTTCTTGCCAACAGGATGAGTACGGTAATGGAAAAGATCATTTCTAAATCTCAAAATGCCTTTGTCAAGGGGAGGCAAATCTTAGATTCGGTTCTTATAGCAAATGAGTGTTTGGACAGCAGAATCAAGTCAGGAATCCCAGGTATTTTGTGTAAACTTGATATGGAGAAAGCGTACGACCATGTGAATTGGGATTTCTTGGTGTATATGTTGGATAGAAGTGGGTTTGGGATAAGATGGAAGCAGTGGATAAGACACTGTGTATCAACGGTGCGTTTCTCGGTCTTGGTTAACGGGAATCCAGTGGGATTCTTTAATAGTTCGCGGGGATTGCGGCAAGGAGATCCATTATCCCCTCTCTTATTTGTTCTGATTATGGAGGCGCTAAGTAGAATGGTGTCAGAGGCAGTAGGGGGTGGATTTTTCTCAGGTTTTAATGTGGGGGGCAATCATGGATCCATCATTATTTCTCACCTATTGTTTGCAGATGATACCTTACTATTTTCTGAGGCAGAGGCAGGTCATATAGAATCCCTGAAGGCTATTTTGCTATGCTTTGAAGCCGTGTCCGGGTTGAAGATCAATCTTACTAAAACGGAGATGGTTGCAGTGGGAGAGGTAAATAATATCAGGGGGTTAGCTAACATCTTGGGTTGTGTGGTCTCTTCCTTGCCTTTGAAATATCTGGGTCTGCCGCTGGGGGCTTCTTTCAAAGCAAAATCTATTTGGGAAGGGGTGCTGGAAAAATTCGAACGTAGACTGGCTGGATGGAAAAAGGTATACTTATCTAAAGGGGGGCGAATAACCTTGATTAAAAGTACGTTATCTAATCTTCCTACATACTTTCTATCCTTATTCCCACTCCCTGTTAGCATTGCACAGAGATTGGAAAAAATTCAGCGAAATTTTCTATGGGGTGGGATAGGAGAAGAGTTTAAATTTCATTTGGTGGGATGGGATAAGATATGTACTCCATTGAGAGATGGTGGGTTGGGGATTAGGGATGTAAGGGCTTTTAATATGGCATTGTTGGGTAAATGGTTGTGGAGGTATAATTGTGAGAGGGAAGCATTATGGAAAGGAATGATTGACATAAAGTATGGTAGTGAGTGTGGGGGTTGGTGTTCAAAAGAGGGAAGGGGGACTTATGGGGTGGGGCTTTGGAAATATATAAGGAAGGGGTGGGACTCCTTTTCTTGTAATACCCGGTTATGTTTGGGGGATGGTAGGAGGATCAGTTTTTGGATGGATAGGTGGGTGGGCGATCTGGTTCTTAAAGATGCCTATCCCACAATCTTTGCTATTGCACGGGAAAAAGCAGATGTGGTGGCTGATTTGAGGGTGATCTCTCAAGACACACAGGAGTGGAATATTAGTCTTATCAGGGACGCAAATGATTGGGAAGTAAATGACTTGATGGAGTTTATGAATTTGCTGTACAGCCTGCCCATTGCTGTCACAACCGAAGATGTGATGGTTTGGAGGCCGAATAGGAAGGGGAAATTCTCGGTACGTTCCTTTTACGAAGTCAATACCATGCAACGAAGGCCTAAGTTTCCGTGGAAGAATATTTGGAGAAGCAAGGCCCCAACTAAGGCTGCATTCTTTGTTTGGACAGCAGCACTAGGGAAGATCTTGACCACGGATAATCTTAGAAGACGTGGCTTTATTATTGCGGACTGGTGCGGTTTGTGTAGAAACAATGGGGAGACAGTGGACCACTTACTCCTACATTGTAAGTTCGCAAGTGAGATATGGAACTACTTCTTCAACAGAATGGGAATAGCATGGGTAATGCCAAGTCGGGTGGTGGAGCTTCTAGCAAGTTGGCGAGGAATCTCTGGGACTCCGCAAATTGCATCTTTGTGGAGGATGGCTCCAATTTGTATTTGTTGGTGTATTTGGAATGAAAGAAATGAGAGAATTTTCGAGGATCATGAACGTTCCTCGGAAGAGTTTCGGAATTTCTTATGGAAGACTTTATTTATGTGGGCCATGGCTTTAGATTTTAATGGCCTAAGCTTCCATGATTTTCTTGTTTCTGTCTCTAGTTCTTAAATAGGTGTATGCTCATGTATACCTCCAGTGTACCTGGGCTATGCCCATCTTTATATTAATAAAGCTTTCTATTACTTATCAAAACAAAAAAAAAAATGTCATGTGTAGAAACGCCTCAACAAATTTCTATAGTTGAGAGAAAACATCAATATTTGCTAAATGTAGCAAGAGCTTTAAAATTTCAGTCAAATGTTCCTTTAGTTTTTTGGGGAGAATGCATACTAACTGCATGTTATCTCATAAAAAGCATTCCATCTTTAGTTTTAAATAACAAGTCTTCATTTGAAGTTCTTTATAATTCAAATCCATCTTATAATCATTTGAAAGTATTTGGTTGTTTGGTTTATGCATCCACACTTGTTCAAAACAGAAATAAATTTTCACCAAGAGCTAGAAAATGTGTTTTTGTAGGTTATCCTTCTGGTATAAAAGGATATAAATTGTATGATTTAGAAAATAAGACTTTCTTTGTTTCTAGGGACGTGGTTTTTCATGAATCTATTTTCCCTTTTATGTCAAAGAATGATTCTTCAATCATCAATTCAAATCTGGATGCTATTCCTCATACATAATTAGATAAGATAGTCTTTCCAAAACCAGTTTCTAATTCTAATGAGAATACAAATATTTTTGTACCTTCTACCCTTCAAGAACAACCTAGTAATCATCTTACTCCAGAACACATAGATTCACTAAATTTGAATATTGAGACTCAATTTCCTGTTCTGAGAAAATCAACTCGACAACACAAAGCACCTGGTTACCTGCAATCTTATCACTGCAATCTGGCTGATTCTACTTCTCAATCATCTTTCACAGATCCTATCATTAACACAGGTACTAAATATAGCATTTCTGAAATCTTATCATACTCCAAATTGTCTCAATCACATAAAGTGTTTTCTATTGTCGTATCTGTTGAAATTGAACCAAGTTTTTATCACCAAGTTGCTAGGCATACTCATTGGAGAGATGCCATGGCTGCAGAATTGTCTGCACTTGAATCAAATAACACTTGGGTTCTTACATCACTTCCTCCAAATAAATAACCCATAGCTTGTAAATGGGTGTATAAAACTAAATACAGTTCAGATGGTTCTATTGAGAGACATAAGGCAAGACTTGTAGCTAAAGGGAACACTCAAAGGGAAGGCCTAGATTTTTTTGAAACTTTTTCACCTGTTGCGAAAATGGTCACTATTAGATGTGTATTATCTATGGCTGCAATACATAATTGGCATCTTTTTCATCTAGATGTCAATAATGCCTTTTTATATGGAGACTTAGATGAAGTCTTCATGAAAGCACCTCTTGGTTATCTACCTAAGGGGGACTCTCGGGTATGCAAATTGCAAAGATCTCTATATGGTTTGAAGCAAGCATCCAGACAATGGAATTCAAAGTTCAAATCTGTGTTATTTGATATTGGATTTACGCAGTCAAAGGCAGATTACTCTTTGTTTACTAAGAAGGAAGGAAGTTCATTTGTGGCTTTATTGCTTTATGTCGATGATATCCTACTTGCTAGTAGTGATTTAAAGGCAATTGAATATGTCAAAGCAGCCTTAACTCTTCAATTTAAATTGAAAGATTTAGGACCAGCCAAGTTTTTTCTTGGAATGGAGATTGCAAGATCACAAAGAGGCATTTCTTTATCTTAAAGAAAATATATATACTTTAGAGCTAATAGTAGATTTTGGTTTATTAGCTGCTAAACCTGTTTTGTTTCCAATGGATACTCATGTTAAATTGTCAAAAGATGAAGGTGACTTGGTTAAAGATATTTTAGGTTATCGAATATTGATTGGTAGATTAATTTACCTCACTCATACTAGACCAGATATTACTTATGCAGTTCATCATTTAAGTTAATATCTGGATAGTCCTCGAGTACGTCATCTTCAAGCTGCAATGAGGATGCTTAGATACTTGAAATTTGCTCCTGGACAAGGTCTTTTATTTCCAAGTCATTCCAAAGTGCATATAAAGACATTTTCAGACTCAGATTGGGCAGGTTGCATAGATACTCGCAGGTCAGTCAGTGGGTATTGTGTTTTTATTGGGAATTCTCTGATATCTTGGAAATCAAAGAAGCAACATACGGTTTCTAGATCATCAACTGAAGCTGAATATAGATCAATGGCATTCACAATTTTTGAAATAATATAGATTCGATCATTACTTAAAGATCTGCATCAATCACATACACAATCATCTTTATTGTTTTGTGATAACCAAGCTGCTCTTCATATAGCAGCCAATCCAGTCCATCATGAACGGACTAAACATACAGAGCTGGATTGTCATTTGGTACGTGAGAAAATAGAAGAAGGATATTGTTTTACATATTGCCTCTGTTCATCAAATTACAGATTTGATGACTAAGCCTCTTGGTTCTAAATCATTTGATGCTCTGTTGTCCAAGATGAATGTGTATAATATATACACATAATCTTGAGGGGGACTATTATAGATTGATATAATGAAGTGTAGATACTAGAGTAAATACATGTAATGTTTTCATTGGCTTACATAGAGAGTTAGTTATTACAGTTTCCTTTTACATGTCTGTATTAGAAGTTATAAATACAGACTTATTCTTCTGTAGTACATCAAAATATATGAATATACATCCTTACAATTTCATCTCTCTTGTATCAAACTTCTTTTCTCCTCCATATTTGACCACTCTGTTTCATAACTTGCTAATGTTTCAAGTAAAATGTGAATTCACTCCATTTATAAACATACCAATAGGCTATAATCTATAAAATAATTAGAAAATTGATGTAACATTAATGTTATATTGCATAATACATAATTAACTAAATTTATAAAATAAATTGCATTACTAACATAAAATAGCTTGATATATCATATAACTTTTAATAAAATACGCAACTTATTTTTTATTGGCATCGGTTGTACAAAAATAGCATCCCAATTAATCTTGGAGGTGCATAGAACCTCAGCAAGGAGTTGCTTGCAATGCATCTCAAGTAATTCATGGGAAAAATCCCCCTGTCTAATTGCACCTTGGGTAATTCATGACAAATATTCTCCAAATAGAGGTGTAAGATTTTTGGTTCGGACTGGAAAACCTGATTGGACATGATTGATATGGTCAATAGTCGATTTCGGTCCTAGTAGATAGGAGATTTCAAGAATTGGTCTTGTCCCGGGGTGGGTTCTTTTCATCCTAGACAGGACCAGACCAATGGAATTATAAATATATATTTTTAAATGTTTTTTATAAATTATATATATTATTTTATACAGTAGTTGTATAAGTGGATTATGTAGTTTTCATCTAACCTATCACCATTGACAAAATAAAATGTTAAATATGTAATTATTAACATTCTATCAATTAATTAATATATTATATGAATCATAATAAATCATAATGGCCTATACTAAAAGTTATAGGCCATTATGCATTAAATATCATAATACAATTTACATACTATTAAGTATTAAGTTAGTAACTACTAACATCATAAATATAAATATAATTAATTATTTTTTTAATGAGTTAGTTACATAATACACATTAAATAACTCACTTAATTTTAATTTCACTAATTTATTAATTTTTGTATTAATTTATCTGCTAAAAAAAGAAAAGATGAAAAAATGTTCATGGACCAATCAGGCCGATAACTAACAGTTTGGTCCAATATATTGGGGTAATCGGTCCGTTCCGGCAAAAACGGTGGACCGAAATTTTTGGTTCATAACCCCGGACCGAACTGAATTGATTACACTCCTACCCAAGTCTAAGGCTTTTACCACTTGAGCCAACCCATATGGATTAATAAAATACTTAACCAAATATAGATAACTAATTATATAAGATATCTTCTATAAAAAGAATTACCAAAAATATCCTATGCAAATAAATTAATAATGTATAAAATACAGATAATGTGTAATAAATATAACACACATACATATAAATACATATTATGAGTTTTGAAACGAGCCAAGTCGAGGTTATGTGAGTTTTGTTCACGAGCCTACACCGAGTTGTTACTAACAAAAACAATCAAAATAAGTTAGCTAATTGAAGACTTGCAAGAGAAAGTGTAAAAAAAAAACAAAGAAGAAGGAAAAATGATATTTTAAATTTACAAAATAGCTTGTTTCTTGAAAATCTATTTGCATAGTTGCCAAAGAAAAAGAATGCAAAACTTGTAAAAGGAGACCAAGAAATTGTCTTGCCAATTATGAGATGCGAAAAGAAAAAAAATCAGTGTGAGGATGTAAGATTTTATTAATGACAAAAAGGAGGTGCAAGTATGGAAAAATAGTTAACGAAATACGTACTTGAGGATAGATTATTGTCTGTCTAATATATAATTTAAATGGCACAAAACTGACAATTAATTATCAAAAGCCAAAAAGTAAAAAGAATTGTAATCCAACAACAGAAATTTTTATATTTTACTAATACGATCATGACAAATAAAATTTAAATTAGAAGAACTGTTCATATTAAACGATACACAAGTTTGGCACATTCTATAATCAACTTTTCATAGTTCCCCTATTAGATATCCATGGACAGCCAATAAATTTGTCACTAGTGGCACTAGTTTTAGAAAAGCAAAGCAACTTGAGCGGGAAATGGAAGTAGATCACACACAAACATACAATTAGGCTAAGGTTCAAAAGTATTACCAAAGAAAGCGTACTGTGAGGGGAAAACAACAGAGGGAAATGGGGAAAGATTTTTAACAAATACATGGAAACCAGGAATTGAAAATAGAACTAACTGCAAGTAGAATCAACAGAAAATTCTTTGCCAAGCCACTGTGAACTCAAAAGACCAAAAGCAATCTACGCTCATAACAAAAATTAGCAAGACTCGGATTTGACCTTACTTCAATTGATATCAACTCAGATTATTCTAATTTTAAATTGAGTCTAAAATTTAAACATCCAACTCTCAAATTACTAAACTCATCTAAATTTTAAATTTCTTTACACGTGATATCTACAATTTTTTTCAATTCAATATCTCTTTATACACAGAACTCATAACTTTCTTCAACTTCTCATAAATACGTTTAAATTCATATTAACATTCAAACATATTTAAATTCATTTAAAAAACAGTTGAACCTCCAAAGTATACTTTCAATCGACAATATAACTTCACTCTGTTTGTAATAAATTAACACAATCACCATAAACCGAGGGCATAGGACATAAATAGCTATATATAAACTTTGAACAAACCAAATAATGACGGGACCTCCGGACATTTATAGACTATCAAAGAAATCAAAATCTGACACAGTTCAAAGCGAAGGAAAATGATCATCAGAAACCATACCGAATCTGCAGCTGCTTGCAATGTGACATGTTCTCTCAGTACACGGACAGATTCTTAGTCTAAAAACAATTCTGAGAGAGCAAGATGGGTAAAAAGTTCAATTAGTACTTGGACATCTTCTCTGAATAATCACCATATTCTATGTATAAGAAAAGATAAAATACGAAGTAGCACTACTATGCTACTACTGAAGAATGGAAACTAAGAACTATAATGGTAGAGCTTTTAAAGAAAAACCTCTGTCTTTTATCATTGATCAATCTATGTTCTATACATTCAAGTTCAGCATTTATACACGAATAGTTGAAGACGTTTAATGTCACAACAAAACTGTATAAAGAAAACAAAGTGTGCTGTACATGAAAGACAAAAACAGAAAAGAACAAAACATGGACATAACTCGTTGGTCCCTTTGCATGCTGCAGCTTTATTTCATCCTTCCCATTGCTCCCACTTTCTTTCCCTTTTCTTCTAAGCCATTCTGGATCTGCTGGCCGCTCAATTCAGCTGAGTCAGGGTTATATTGGTGGCATTCATCTTGCATTTCATTTAGTTCTTTCAACAGCCCTCCACAAGATGGAGAGTAGATGGTTTTTGCTCCCATCTTGTGCAAGTGTGTGTAGAAGCTATTAGATCCTACTGCTTTGGTCAAAATGTCTACAACTTGTGATCCACTGCTTACATGCCTAGTAATGGCACTTCTTTCTTGAATTTTATCACGGACCAAGTGACAATCGAGTTCTATGTGTTTAGTTCATTCATGGAATACTGGATTTGTTGCTATGTGTAATGTAGCCTTGTTGTCACATTATGACACAGCCACCTGATGATGATCTACCATTAAGTCTTGAAGCAAAAACCTTAACCAAGTCAGTTCACAGCAAGCACTTGCCATAGCTCTATATTTAGCCTCAGTTGAGGACCTAGAGATGGTGTTTTGTTTTATAGATTTCCAAGACACTAGGGAAGGACCATGAAAGGCACAATAGCCTCTTATAGACTTTCGTGTATCTGGGCTTGCCCCCCAATCCGAATCACAGTACACCTCAAGCTGTAGGTTTGACTGTGAAGAGTACAATAACCCTTGGTCTGGAGCCCTCTTTATATACCTTAGCACCTTATGAGTAGCATTCAAGTGTGGGACCCTAGGTGCTTGCATGAATTTGCTAAGTAATTGGACTGAATAAGTTAAATCTGGCTTGGTAATGGCAAGGTAGAGAAGCCTCTCAATAAGCCTCCTATAAATAGAAGGATTTTTAAGCAGGGCACCTTGATCTTTGGGCAATTTGCTATTTTGGTCCAGAGGTATCTTAACAGTTGCTGCTCCAATGGTTCCCGAGTTAGATAATATTTCCAATGCATATTTCTTTTGACATATATAAATCCCTCTTTTTGATCTTGCCACTTCTAAGCCAAGAAAGTACTTCAAAGTACCCAAGTCTTTTATCTTAAATCTGTCATGCAGGGAAGATTTAAGAGAATGAGCAGTTTCCATATCATTACCTGCTATAATGAGATCATCCACATAGACAAGTGTAGCTGTGAAGAACTCCCCCACTAACCTTGTAAACAGACTATAATCTGCTTTTGACTGCTTGAAACCTTTTTGAACAATGAAATCTGAGAGCTTCGCATACCATTGCCTCGATGCCTATTTTTATCCATACAAACTCTTATGAAGTTTGCAAACTTTTGCACAATTATCAATAACATATTCTAGTGGAAGTTCCATATAAACTTTCTCATCTGAATCTCCATGAAGGAATGCATTGTGCACATCTAATTGGTGCAAGTTCCACCCTATAATAGTTGCAACAGCAAGTAATGTTCTTACTGTCACTAATTTTGCTAGAGGAGAAAAGGTCTCATGGTAATCCAAACCCTCCTGTTGTGTGTACCCCTTTGCCACTAACTGTACCTTATATCTCTCAACACTTCCATTTGCATTGTACTTGACTTTGTACACCAATTTTCACCTATAGCCTCCTTGCCTTGAGGCAAATCAACTACTGTCCAAGTGTCATTCATCTCCAATGCTTTTATTTCAGCTTGCATTGCCTTGCACCAACTAGGAGTTTTGACAACTTGTGCATAGGTATTTGGCTCTATTTCCTTTGTGATTGAAGCAACAAAGGCTTTGTGTATTGGACAGTTTATTATAAGAGATAGTAGCGTCAAGGGGAGAGGCATTACCTATAAGTTTTTATCCTTTCTTCTTAATTAATTTATGTGAATGGGGGAGTGAGGATGCTTGTTGACAAATGAAGTCCTACAAGTAAGATGGGGCATGCATCTCTCTGGTGGACCTTCTAGGCATGTGGGGACAAGTGGAACTGACGTGTGCTTGTTCTGCTAGAGATTCTGGTAAGTTTTCTGTGTTTTAAGTGCTTGTTGCATTTTCTATATCAACATCTGGTTGAGGTTCAATATCAAATGAATCAAAGGTGTGGTCAAGAGCATTATCCAGTTGTTGGAGAAAGGAAAATGTAGTTGGACTTGGTAGGTTATGTGGAGTGGCTGTAGTCTTAGTTTTGTAAGGAAAGATCTTCTCATGGAAGATTATATTCCTTGAGATGAAAACCCTTTTTGTCTCTAGATCCAGCAACATATAGCCCTTAACCCCAAAAGGATAACCCAAGAATACACATTTCCTAGCTCTAGGGTCAAAGTTATGCTTGTTATTGACTAGACTGGAGGCAAAAGCCAAGCACCCAAGGGCCCTAAGGTGAGAATAAATAGGTTTGGTCTTAAAAAGAAGCTCAAAAGGAGTTTTTTTTTCAAGCAATGGTGAGGGGGTTCTGTTTATGATATATACTGTTGTGAGAATGCACTCATTCTAGTATCTCATTGGAATATTACTTTGAAACTTTAGGGCTCTAGCTACATTCATGATGTGTTGGTGTTTCCTTTTTGCAACAGCATTATGCTGAGGTGTTTCAACACAGGTTCTCTAGTGGATTATGCCCCTTTTTGAATAAAAATATTTCATGTCAAATTCTCCTCCATTATCACTTCTAATCACTTTAATTTTGAAGTCAAATTGGGTTTCAACCATTGCATAAAATTGTTGTAAAGCTCTAGTTGCATCATATTTTAGTTTTAACATATATACCTTGTTACAACGACTGGAATCATCAACTATACTAAAAAAATATCTTGATCCATCATGTCTAATCTCATTAAAAGGCCACCAAAGATCACATTGGATTAAATCAAAACATCTTTCTGATTTGTGATGGCTAATAGGAAAATGGAGCTTATGTAATTTTTCTAAAGGACAGACTAAGCAGGGTATGTGAGTGACATCATAATCAGGAATGTCATTTTTGCTAATCAAACTCATCCTAGAATGAGAGAGGTGTCCAAGTCTATAGTGTCATAGACTAAAATTTTCATGGTTGTTGATGACAGAAGCTGAAATGATAGTGTTGGTGGTTAGAGAGGATAGAATTTCAACTAAAGTTATAGGGGAGACTTTATTCCTCAGCAGGTGATACCAACCATTCCTCACTTCACCCATTCTAGTCATTTTCCAAGTTAAAAGGTTATGAATAAAATAGTTTTCAAGTAGAAAAATAAGGCAACATCTTGATTTTTGGCTAAGTTTTCTAGCTGCTATGAGATTAAAGGAAAAAGATGGAATACAAAGCACATCATGTAGGGTCAAGTATTTTGATATCCTCATTATTCCAAAATGAGAGACATTGACAGTTTCACCATTTGGAAGGGCTATAGAATATGCAGCAACATCTTTTATGGTATTGAAGAGGGAGGTTCAGTAGACCATGTGGTCTGTCACCCCTATGTCTATTATCCAAGGTATATCAAATGTGTTGTGTGTGTTTATGCTACAAGCTAAAAGACAAAGTGAGATACCAGATATCTTTGACAATAGTTCAGAATGATTGAGGGAATGAACTTGGTTAAGTGATAGTGTGTGAGAATGATTGGTTGTGATTCGAGCAAGGCAATCAATTGTGAATATTGCTCTTGAGTGAGTGCTACTTGGTTGTCATTGATTTGCTTTTGTCTAGATGCCATAAGAGTGTTGACCTGGTTTACAGATGCTGGTCTTCCTTTCCCATGGAGCTTGTGGCCTAGTGGATAGCCATGGAGTTTGAAGCAATTTTCTGCAACATGGCTAGGCATTCTGTAATGGTTGCACAATTGTTTCTCAGGGTTAGCCTTTAAAACACCTTTCTAAGGAATGTCCAGGCACTTATCAAAAGGTGCAATAATACTTTCTTTGAGATGTGATGGTCTAGCTTTCTATATCTCTAGCAGTTGCTATCATAGCCATGGAATCACCAACTGAGGTGTCTATAGAAATCTGTTGACTCTTTTCTTCTTGTTGTATTATGGAGTACACTTCATTTCGGCTAGGGAAAGGTTTGATTAGAAGGATCTGAGCCTTAAGGGCTTTGTATATGTCATTTAAACCCATAAGAAACTTCACTACCCAATCTCTTTCTTGGCTATCCACTATTATTTTCAAACCCCCACATGTGTAGTTAGGAATAGATTCATAGTTCATCAGGTCATCTAACAGGGTTTTTAATTTAGACTAATACATACTTACATTGTCTTGGTTTTGCATTTTGCTTCACTTCATAGATCCTGGGAGCATTTTGCTAAGCAAGTCATTGTTCAAGTTCCCTCCATAGTTGGTGAGCAGTTTTAGCATAAAGAGTGTTGCTCTTGATGTCAACAGACATAGTGTTTTACAACCAGGTAATGACTATGTCATTGCATCGAAGCCAATGATCCATCATGGACTATCAGCCTCAAATGGCTCACAAATGCTACCATCAACAAACCTAAGTTTGTTTTGTGAAGTGCCCTTTTCATTGAACGTGCCCAAGAAGGGTAGTTGCTTGAATCAAGGATTTGGGTGACAAGAAGAGCTCTAGAACTGTCATTGGAGCCAATAAAAAAGGGACTACTTGGTTGGGATGGATCAGGGATATTTGAGTTTGGATTTGTGTTTTGGTTGACATTGGAGTTGATGGAGTCAGCCAGGGCTATAATACCATATAAGAAAAGATAAAACATAAAGTATCAATACCATGTTACTGTTGAAGAATGGAAACCGAGAACTATAATGGCAGAGCTTTTAGAGAAAAACCTTCTCTTTATCTTTTATCATTGATCAATATGTGTTCTATACATTGAAGTTCAGTATTTATACACGAATAGTTGAAGACATTTAATGTCATGACAAAACTGTATAAAGACAACAAAAGAAAACAAAGTGTACTGTATAAGAAAGACAAAAACAAAAAAGAACAAAACAAGAACTCGTTGGTCCCTTTAAATGTTGTAGCTGTATTTCATCCTTCCCATTGCTCCCACTTTCTTTCCCTTTTCAGTTGAGACCATTTTGGATTTGCTGGCCACTTAATTCAGCTGAGTCATATTTATGTTGGTGGCATTCATCTTGCATTTCCTTTAGTCCTTTCAACACCATGGGAACATATCCCCCATAAATCTTTGGATGAGACCTAAGCTGATAATAACAAACCATAAAAGTAAATGACACATCAAGATACATATGAGCTCTAAGAAACTTAAACTGAATCTAGAAAAAGTAGCTACCCATAAAAACAAATATGATTCATAACTTGTTGCCTTATAAATTGGTGGTTGTCAGGTGTGATATATTATTGATCTGATAAAGCACAAAACTGGGAAGATAAATCATTATAAAGCAAGTAGTATTCAACAAATATTACAACCAAAGCATGGTATATAAATTACGTACTCATAGATCCCTACAAGAATTGTTAGGATGCTTAAGGATAAGGATAAACTAACCTAACAATTACCATCTCCTTGAACCGTGCTCTACAAAGTTGTACATCTACAATCTGAATACAAGGCACAAAGTAACATCAACTATCGATTGAGAAGAAAAAAACTATCAAGCTCTAATCTAAAGCAATAAAAAACTGAACTCAGAGAGAGAGAGAGAGAGGAAATGGAAAGAAAGATTATAAATTTAACAAGAAAAGACTACACGTAGGACAATACCTGTCCAAAAGCCTCTGATGATTTGAAGTTACTTCATCAATCGAAGGAATTTCTCAATTAATTCTCAGAACATGCTGTTAAACATAAAGAAAGTTAAGTATGGTAGGTGCACCTACCACACTTATACATTCATCATAAAACTATAACATAATTTAAGACCTAATTTGCAATCAAAGTACATATCAATACTCATCAAATTTTTATTGAGTAAAAAATTTTTTTTTATAAGAGACAGAATGTAAGAACTCTTGATGCATCTAAATGTCTAGGCTCAATAGGTAAGCAATAGAGTTAAGACATATGGTAATTCTTAGATTACAAGAGTACAAGATTGCTTACCAATCAGGCAAGAAAAAACATGTAAAGGATAGCTATATCTAATTAACAAAGTTTAAGTTTTTAGCATAACATAGATTATCTAAAGTATGATAAGTGGAAACTATATATGATCTCCAGCCCTTAATTCTAGACCAACACATTTAGTTTTAGTGTGGAATATTAAAAGCTTGGGGAGTACGTAGGATGCATGGGATCTTTTGTGCCCATGAAAACCCCCTTGGGGCCTTCTTACAAAGTGAGATCTACATGGGATTGTGTGATTGCAAAGATTGAGAGCAGGCTAGTAGGATGGAAAATGACTTATTTTTCAAAACGAAGAAGAATCACATTAATTAAGAGCACGCTTTCTAACCTACCAACATTCTTTTTATCTTTATTTCCCCTGCCGGTAAGTGTAGATAGAGAAGATTTTTTAGGCTTTCCTATGGGGTGAAACTAGGGAGGAGGCTAAGTTCCAGGTTGTTCGTTGGGATAAGGCTTGCTCACTGATTTCTAGAGGAGGATCAGGGCTTCTTAAGTTGAGCTTTTCTAATGAGGCTCTTCTTGGGAAGTGGTTGTAACACCCATGCCTAGCACCAAGCCCACTTTCTAAAACCTTTTAGGTTTATACTGATGAAAAGTTCCCTTGAGATTAATGAGTATTTTTTTTTAAATGGACTTCAAGCCCAAATTTTATTTTTGGCAGATATCGAATATTTTATTGGGCTTGCTAATTGAATTAAAATCATTGACTATTTTTATTGGATTAGGTGAAATCTTTTCATAGGCCAAAAAATTTGTAGGACAAGTTAGATTATTTTATGGGTTGAATTGGGACCCAAAACTTAGGGAAAAGAAGCCCAAACTATGTTCAATACCCAAGCCCATAAAAGCCAAGGACTAGTTCCATGTCAGGCATGTTCCATGCCATGCAATACTCTTCCCTTCTAGGATTCAAAACCGTGTATATATATATATATATTAATATATATATATATATATATATGTAGTCTGCATGGGATAGTGCTCCAAGAATAGAGTTGTCGTAGCCTTAAGTTTTAGTGGATCACCTCAACAGAGCAAACCATCGCTTACCAGTTCCATCGCAACCTTTATGTCGAGCTCGACCTTTGTTGATCTCAAACCTGTTGGCTGCCGTTCTTAGCTGAGCTTGGAAGCCCCATAAACTCAACCTCTTTCACATGGTGTCGTTGCTTCTTCTTCCATCATTGGGTAAGTTTCGGCCACCCAAAGCATTTCTCTCTCTCTCTCTCTCTCTCTCTCTCTCTCTCTCTCTCTCTCTCTCTCTCATCACTCTTTCTTTCTGTCATTCAACCGCTTGCCATCGTTGACCCACCCACTGCCCAGTTTCCAGTCACTACCTTTCTCCATCCCTGTAAGCTACCACTCAACTCTCTGGCTTTTGGAATGATTTATTACGTGGGGTTGCTTTTAGTAAATTACGTGGTTAGTAAATTACGGTCTTACCCTTAAGTTCAACTATTGGCAGGTCTAATGCTTTTGCATTGGATTAGGTCAATTATTAAAGGTGTTTTAATCTTATAATGGGCTTAACTCGAGTTAGGCTTATTTTTATGTTAGGGCTGGATTTTATTTCAAAAGTTTGTTATAATGTTTTAAGGTCTACTGGACTTATATTGTTAAGTTAGTATTTTAGGATACTGATGAATTTAACGGAATATTTATGAAGTGGATACTGATGAATTTAGAAAGGGGTGGTATTTTAAAGTTGAGAGAATTTTAGGTTTTGAGGTATTAAAATAGGTATTTCAGGTGTAATTACGAAATAATTTTTTAATTGGAGATTTATTCAAGTTACATGAATTTTTCTATAGGTGACGATTGATATTCGTTTGGCACTATTGTAAGGATATTCTGAAAAGTTAAGAAGTTCATGTAAGTGGGGTTCCTATACTAGACTTTGCACAAAAAGAAAAGTGAACTGAGGTTGGTTTAAAAAATGTGTATGATATGTTTTGAAAAGAAAATATGAAAAACACCATCTGTTAGATATTTCTGCATTACTCATGAAATCTATATGAAAGAGAAAAAGGTTTTTGACATGACTGATGTAGACATGAACAACATTTTGACATGTCTATGAAATGTGAAAAAGAGCGAACATGAAATCTGGAAAACTTTGTAATTATTATAAGAAAATGTTTTGAATCCGCTGTGAATATGTGAAAATGTAAAAATGATATGAATATATTTAGCACTCTATTGATATGATATGTACATGAAAAACCTTTGGCAGGACTTTTTATTCTAATTCTGTTCTGGTTGTGATTCTGATTTTGATATGATGATTTTGATATGTTATATGGTTGGTACCAACATCTCTGATATGAGTGCACCCACTTTGAAAACAAAGTGGTTTTCTGTGTGTTCTTTCCTGTGTGCACACTCGGGCTCCGAGAATGAATAAGGGGATGTTTCACAATATCATACTACCTTGTTTGGCCACCGGGGATAGCACAATCCGACCACGGGGGTTAAACGGGGTACATGATATGATATGATATGATAAGATGAAAATGTTCAGTTATATTATGCCAAAGTGTCTTTAAATATGAACAGTTTTTCTGAATATGAACTATTTTCTTGAATATGAACATTTTATGAAATATCGCTTTGATGTTTTAATAGCATGTTTTTGGGATATGTATTATGAAAATGAAATGTTTTATTATTGCATACTGAATTATCTGAAAATGCTCATGTTTATATACTAGTATATGTACTTTGCTTGCTGAGTCGTTGATAACTCACCCTCATCTTCAAAACATTTTTCAGAAGATTTGATGACCCAGCTGGGCATCAGAAATAGAAATTGGAGCATGGCTAGCTGAGGATAGAGGGTCGGGTACCTGAGGGTACCGATGCTAATAGAAGGGTTTATTGAGTATTTGGATTTCATAATGTTATTTGGGGTTTAGTGAAGCATATTAAATTATCAGTTTATTATTTTAGAGTTATTGGAAGATTTTAGGAACATCGATTTATGTTATTTGATTATTAATTAATGATCTTGAGGAGAATAATTAATGTTATTTGGAATTTATGTTTTAAGTTGAAAAAGATGAATTTATGTTTGTCTGAAAATATTTAGAAATTTTATTTGTATTGGGAGATAAAATTATAGATGATAGGTATTAATTCTCTAACCCACCTGGGTACTGGGCATTATAGTGGTTATGGTGGTACCATCAAGAAGGGGAATCATTGTGGAGGGCTGTTATAGATTCCAAATATGAGAGTGCTTAGGGGGTTAATATTCTAATGAAATGAGAGGTGCACATGGCGTGGGGTTGAGGAAAAAATCAGGAATGGTTGGGGGCTTTGCTAGGCATTTTAGATTAATGATTGGTGAAGGCACCAGAGTCAGAATTTGGCATGATCCTTGTTGTGGTGATAAGGCTCTCAAGATTTTGTTTCATGCCCTTTTCTGGATTGCATACGATCAAGAGGCTTGGTGATAGATCTTTTTGACAATACTAGCATTTCTTTTTAGTGATATATTTGTTCTCTTGGAGTTTCCCATGATTGGGAAATTGTCACTATTTGTGAATTTTTTGGCTTGCTGCACACTTCGAGCATTGGTAGTGTGGAAGTTAACAGGATGCTCCGAATTCATTCTGGGAACAAGAAGTTTACTATTTGATCTAAGTATAAGATTTGGCAATTCAGAATCACATTACATTTTCTTAGAAGCACATTTGGAAGAGTAAGGTGCCTTTCAATGTTGTTTTCTTTGGTTGGATTGTTTCCCTTGGAAAAATTCTAACCATTGACAATCTAAGAAAGTGTGGTGCTATATGTGTGAAAAAAGTGGTGAATTTGTAGATCATTCACTTCTTCATTGTGAGGTGACTAAGGCATTTGAGATAGGATTTTCAATAGGATCAAACTTGCATGGGTGATACCTAGGTGGGTGGTGGATCTTCTTACTTGTTGGAGTGGACCATCTGGGTAACCCCCAAATTGTTATAGCATGTAAAATGATCTCCTTATGTTTCATCTGGTGCATTTGACCCAAAAAGATTGACTGGATTTTTGAAGACCGATGTTGGGGAGATTTTGCCCTAGGGCCTCAGGCCCATGAAGATTGGCTCAAACCAAACATCAAGTGGGTCCCCTGCACCCAAAGGGGCTCGAGAAGCCAGGCCCATGCCCACAGAACCCTTTAGTTACTCAGCTAGAACTCACGACCCGTGTGGATCAAGAGTACGGATCTGGGTCGGGATGGGACATTACGAAAGGAGCATAGAAGGCTGAACCAGCAAAACCAAGAGGAAAAGCACGCTAGAAGGAGGAGACAGGACTCTAGAGTAGCACCAAGAGATTATGGCATATTAAATAAGTTCACCAGGAATCACGCCCCGTTAATTGCTCCATCCAGAGAATTGCACTGCATTAAAGGAAATATGGCGGAATAGACTACGAGAGGACACCCCTTTGCCCAGGTTGTAGGGTATGGTCATGTGACCCTGGGGGATGGGTATAAAAGGGCCCCTCGACCATTAGGTAAAGGGATCGATCGTTAGGAATTCAACTGATTCTCTCCATTAAGAATTTACTTGCAATATTCCACTTCCCATATTTTTTAGGGATCTTCACTAACTTCGGCATTAGAGGCTCCTCGAGCCACACAAGGCCACCCCTCACCAACCCCCTTTCTTTGTGATTGTAGGCCCATGAGACCGAAGACCCGGACCGTTGAGAACCCAGCCCTTAGGTGTACGAAACACGCTATCAACAATGGACCCGTCCAACCAACTGGAACAATCACCTTATTTGTCTTGGTAGGTAGCGCCCCTTGCACTACCCTTGTTATGGTCAACTTATTTGTGGTAAGACCCCCTTCCTCATACAATGCCATCATCGGTCAACTGACCCTTAACAAGTTGAAGGCAATCACCTCCACCTACCACCTAAAGCTAAAATTTTTGAAGGCCTATGGAATAGGGGAGATTCAAGGGGAGTAGGCCTCGGTGCGTGATTGTTACATGTAAGAGTTGAAGCCAAGGACCGAGGGGACTACACACAGTGGGAATATATGCCTCTTATAAAGCCATGACAAGCTCTTGCTTGGAGCATGACCTGTCCTAGCTAAAGGAGGGGAGGAGGGCGCATATAAGGACAACGAAAAGCAACCCAGACCTCTCGTAATTTTTTATATTTCATTCCTTACTGTATAAACTATATTTTAATGAAAAGCGCTAGTCTTTATCAGGAAATCTTCATCAACAAAAATCTTCTCCAAACGCCAAAGCTTTACCGACCAATTCCCTCCACGCAAGGCAACAAAAGGATGGGTATAATGCCAAATGCTACTTTATCCCTCCCGCGAAGGAGTGCGGGCCTATCCTCAAGCAACCCAACATACCTTACCTTCCTCATGGGCGTCGATCAACAGGAGTAGGTCTAGCTCGGGACTACCTAAACAGATTACCTCCTCATGTGGTACTAAAGGGAGAGATGAACTAGAGGCCACCTCGACCCTCCCGGAGGAGAGTGGGTCTAGCCCTAAGGTTGCCAGAACATTACTCCATTCAGCCACGAAAAAGACTGGGCATGGCACCAAACCGGTCATCACTCCCATTTCTTGAGATGTCAATGGATGGGAGCAGATACAGTTACAAATTGTTTGAACAAACTACCTTCACGTGAGGGTCAATAGGCAGGACTAGCCTTGGACTAGTGATTGAGCTGAAATATTGCATATTTTAACTATTTAAAACCAATGTATTTTAAATTCATCATGACATTATTATTGGTTTTAGATGGAAAAATAGTTAATAAGCATAAATACGAGTTGTGATTTTTAATTGATTAATATCATGTTTATGCTTAATTTTATAACTATGATTTAATGAGACAATATTTCCTCACATATATAGTTTATTTGTGATAATCTATTTTTCTTTTAATTTATTTTTGAGTGTTATTTTTATTTTCAGTTCAAATAAAATTCACATGATCAAATAAAATTCCAATATCAATCCTCAGGTGCAAAAATCTTAACGGCACCATACCAAATGAAATCTGCAACATGTCAGCAATTCGTGCTCTTGGATAGCATTAAATTTGCAATTATCTCCATGGGCCACTGCCTCGAGCTAGGGAAATTGGACAAGCTCTCACCAGCTCACATGCAGCACACAAGTACATGGACAGCAAGAGATGCAATACACATACAAGCAAACAAACACATCATTGCAACACAGCCACTCACACCATGCATGACATGAAGCAAACATGCAGCACTCAACAAACAACGAGTAGGTGGGGGTTGGACTTTCTTGGCTGGCCACGGAAAGGATATTAGCTGAAAGACATTGAAATAAGGAATGAGTGTGCTGAACGTAAAGAACATTCGGACAATAGGGACCCATGGACAGCAACTCCACTCACACGAAGCACTCAACAAACCACACATGATGATAGCAATTCCAATATGGCCACGGCTTGAGTGGATGAGTGGAGAGAGTGGGTGACCGGCTGCTTGCTTTACTTTTCGTTTAGTGAAGAGAGGAACCGGTTGGAGAAAATACTTCAAGAGAGGCAAGTGGGGTATTGATTTTCGGGTGATGGTTACGTGGGACATAGAGAGATTCGGTGGGAGAATGAGTGGGGTGTGCTGATTAGAATAGAGATTAGCTGAGGCTGACTCATTAAAGCCGATGGGAAGAGAAGGGGGTCGGTCTGAACAACCGAAAAGATCAAAGGCTGGAACAACATTCTAGCTGGAGTGTTGGTGAGAAAGGGATAGGTGATGATTACGGCTAGGTGATGATTATGGCTCATTAAAGAAAAGAAGATGGTAATGATTCCCTTGAGTGGAGAGAGTGGCTTTACTTTCGAGGGGAGAGCAGAATTTTGGTGGGAATTGCTTTACATACGGATGAGTGGAGAGAGTGGGGCTTGGGTGGAGCTTGCTTTTGCTTTGATGATGGACTTCTTGCTTTACTCTTGAGTGGAGACCGAATGATGATTCCCTTGAGTGGAGAGGGACGGCTGGGTGGTATTCTTGTTGGGGTTGGCTTTGCTTTTAGACGGTCGGCAGCTAGTTTTCGTGGGGAGTCCTTCGGAGAGGAGTAGAGGGTATTAATTTTCGTTGGGGCAGCAGGTGCTTGGACTTCCACGGGGAGCTGGAGTGAGACCAGCTGGGGGGATAGCAGTAGGAGTTTAGTAGGAGTTGAACTTGTTCTGTTTTTCTATTATTCTCATTCGGACAGCAGTAGCTAAGTCGGGCAGTTTATTTTCAGTTGTTTTCTTTTTGTTTTCTGTTTTCAAGTGGCAGCAGCAGAATTTTGTTCTTAGCTTTGGTTATGTTTTCTTTTCGTTCTTGTTAGTTTAGAGTTTAAGAGATGGCTGGAATTTATTTTCTGTTACCTTTACCTTTTCGTTTACGTTGCTTATTGTAGTTTTTATACTTGTTCCTTTATCTTTCGTCCAGTTAATATTAGTTTTCATCTCATTTGAATACGTTCTCACAGATTTTAATATGGCTTTGTTAAGATTAATTTTTGTTGTTAGAAACATCATGTGTAGCTAAATTCTAAAACTTGGGTTGTGGAATGAGACTTAATTTATTTTAGGTTCTAGATCGATGCAATATTTTATGGTTGAATGTTGATTTCACTAAGTTACTAGTTGGATTTAAATTGAAAATAGATTGAAGCTCTTGCTCTTGTTTTGTTGTTGACGTAAGGCACAACAAAAGCTTGAATATTATCAAGGCTTCTCTCGTTTGTTTGTTAATGAGTGTTCGGCTAGTAAAATAGAAAATCCCTTAGGAAAATATTGCAAAACTTGAGCTTAACCTTTTTATCTTCCGATTATCAATGCTTTGATTGGGTTGTTAATCGAGAAAATTATCTAGAATCCAAAATAAAGAAAGTCCCAAACCCAACCCAAGTGTTCGTTAATTTGTTTTCTTTTAGTAACTCTAATTTCAATTTCGATTATCTTTTTGCATTGCATTTGAATTTAATCTGTTAGTCATTTACATTCCAATCTGACAATCACAAATCTAAAAAATATGAATCTAGTCCATGACTAGTAAACTCTTCCATCCATTGTACATATCATCCTTTTGTTTTCTCTTTGTGAAGTTTTTCACATTTTTCAACAAGTTTAATTTTAAGCAACTTTCCCTGTGGATTCGATCCTGTAAGATACTACAACACTTGTATACTTGCAGGTAAAACTGCACTAGATTTTTGATTCATTAATTTGAGTCAAAGTTTAGTCGCAACAACTAGTCTGACCTCCCCTACGGAAGAGAGCAGGTCCAGCCTCGAGGCTTCCCAAACATTACCCTGTCCCATCACAACAAATGAATGTTTGCCTTTCCCGAGGGAATGAATACGGAGAGAGTGATTTGAGGTGCCTCTACCCCTCCCTCGGCTAAGTGCAGGCCTGTCCTCAAGAACCCGACACACCTTACCTTCCTCGTGGGGGTCGACTGATGGGAGTGGGTCCATTCTAGGATTATCCGAACAGGTTACCTCCTCATGGGGTACTAAAGGGTGAGATGAGCTAGAGGCCATCTCGACCCTTTGGGAGGAGAGCGAGTCCAGCCTGGAGGTTGCCCAAACATTACCTCGCTCTGCCACGAAGAAGAGTGGGCATGGCACTAGACCGACCCTTACTCCCCTTTCCTGCGACATCAACAGATGGGAATGGGTACAGTCGCAAATTGCCCAGACGTATTACCTCCACGTGAGGGTCAACATGCAGTACTAGTCCTAGGCTAGCCCGACCTCCCTCATGGAGGAGAGTGGTCCAGTCTCGAGGTTGCTTAAACATTACCCCATCCTATCTTGACAAAGGGATGATTACCTCCCCTGAGGGAATGAATAGAGAGAGAATGATTTGAGGTGCCTCTACCCCTCCCTCAGTGGAGTGCGGGCCTATCCTTAACATCCCAACACATCTTACCTTCCTTGTGGGCATCGACCAAGGGGAGAGGGGTCCAGTTAAACATATGTCTGAACATTACCCCATTCTACCATGAGGCGAGCTAGGCTTGTGTGTTGCTCAACCTCTGTCAAAGTATCTGGGCGAGCCCAGCTTCATGTGCTGCTTAGGCCTTCTTGCCAAGCATGAAGGTCAACAAGGCAAGCCCGATTATACACACCACTCAACCCCCACAAAGAATTTATGTAAAGGATTTATGGGTGAGCTCGACCTCACATGCCACTTGACTCCTCTCTCCAAGCATGAGGATCAACGAGGTGAGTTCACCCTATGAGCTGCTCGACCTCGGTCAAAGAATTTGGGCAGGTTAGGTCTAACATACCACCCGACCCCCTCTCACCAAGTGTGAGGATTAACGAGGTGAACCCTATTATACACACCGCTTGACCTTCACAAAGAATTTACACAAAGGATTTTTGGGCGAGCATGGCCTCACATGCCACTCTACCCTTCTTGCCAAGCACGAGGGTTAACAAGGCGATCCCGATCTTACAAACCACTTGACCTCCCCAAAAGTATTAGGGTGAGCCGGGTCTTACATACCACTCAACCCCTCTTGCCAAGCGCAAGGGTCAATAAGGTGAGCTAGGCTTGCGCACTGCTCGACCTCAATCAAAGTATCTTGGCGAGCCCAGCTTCACTTGCCACTTGGCCCCTCTCGCCAACTGTGAGGGTCAATGAGGCAAGCCCAACTGTACACACCACTCAACCTCTGCAAAGAATTTGTGCAAAGGATTTCTAGGTGAGGTTAGCCTTGCATGTAGCTTGACTCCTCTTGCCAAGTGCGAGGCCAACAAGGCAAATTCAACCTATGAGCTACTTGACCTCCATCAAATAATTTGGGTGAGTTTGGTCTGACATACCACCTGACCCCCTCACGCCAAGCATGAGGATCAACTTAGGTGAGCTAGGCTTATGCACTAGTCGACCTTCGTCAAATTATCTGGGCGAGCCTAGCTTCACGTGCCTATTGGCCCCTCTCACCAAGCATGAGAGTCAATGAGGTGAGTTCAGCCTATGAGCTGCTCGACCTCCACCAAGGTATTTGTGTGAGTTCAGTCTTACATGCTGCTGGGCCCTTTTCACCAAGCATGAGTTTAGCCTATGAGCTGCTTGAGCTCTGTCAAAGAATTAAGGTGGGTTTGGTCTGATATACCACCTGAACCCCTCTCGCCAAGCACGAGGGTCAATGAGGCGAGTTAGGCTTACACGTTGCTCAACCTCCATCAAAGTATCTGGGCAAGCCTGGCCACGTGCTGCTCGGCCCTTTTCGTCAAGCATGAGGGTCAACGAAACAAGCTTGGTCTTACATATCACTCAACCTCCGCCAAAGTATTTGGGCAAGCCTGATCTTACATACCACTAGATCCTTCTCACCAAGCGCAAGGGTCAACTAGGCGAGCTAGGCTTATGCACTGCTCGGCCTCCATCAAAGTATCTGGGCGAGCCCGACTTCATGTGCCGTTTGGCCCCTCTTGCCAAGTGCGAAGGTCAATGGGGAGAGCCCAGTTGTACACACCACTCGACCTCCGCAAAGAATTTATGCAAAGGTTTGCTAGGCAAGTTTGGTCATACATATCTCTTGACCTCTGCAAAGATTTCTGGGTAAGCCTAGCTCATGTGTTGCATAATCGGCAGGCGCATAGGACCTAAGTTTTTTGTCTAAATTCAACCTTCACGAAGTCCCCACAACCTTTTAAAAGTTTTTGGGGGCAAGATTGGCAACTCCAAACATGAAGGACAACCGACAAAGTTCAGCCCAATTAAGTGGTCAGCCAGCGTAGGGGCAAACATGCGAATAAGCCATTCGGCTCGGTGGGGTGAGAACCAGCATTTAGAATAGCCCTCACAGCATGATTAGTTATTCACTTGTTAAGTTAAAAGAAAAGCGTCAAGACTTAACAGGCAATCAACATATTATTGCCCACGAGGCACTTGCGCAGAGTACAAACAAGCGAGATGAAAAAGAACAATAAGTGTTGAAGGCGTAAATAAAAAAAAAACATTTTAGTCATCAACTATCGGAATCCTCACAAAGGGAAGGTTATAACATTTTTGCAAGAAACCATACAAAGAGAAAGAAGTCAATATAATCCATTGGCGGGTCCAAACTTGGTGAGGTACGCAACGGTACCATCGGTAAAAAAGTCAGCATCAGTGGGGTCGCCAAAGAGGCACCATCCTAGAAGTATAGAGGAGGTGAAGATAGGAGAGAGAGAATAGGAGGTGAAAACATGAGGGCGAGAATAGGAGGCGAAGACAAGAGGAAGAGACCAACCCAAGCGCCTAAGGGCCACAACCGTTGAGGACAACCAAAGGGGAGATGAGCCTTAGTCAAAACTACTCCCACATAGGCCAAGGCAACATGTGGAAGTAGCAAATAGAGGCTCGCCCTGATAGTCGCCGCCTGAGTCAACAGTGGAAGAGCCACGAGGAGCTTGAACTGAATGAAGCTCCATCACGAGGAGCTTGAACGTGAATTGAACTTATTCTTTAACTGCTTAAATACATACTTCACAGTTGTTGTGGCCCCATGTATTCTACGTGTCACAATTGCTATGTCTCACGTAGTGTATGCGTCACAATTGCTATGACCCCATACATAAGTAATCAAAGCATAATTTGACATACTTGAGATATGGTTATATCGTAACATGACTTAAACATGTATCACACAACATTTCATAACATGATATCACATGTAACGGAAACATAATTAACATGACATACTTGCAACAGTGAACATGACATGACATACATGTAATAGATGGCATATTTAACATTATGTACTTGCAATATATGACAGAATATCTTGTGTAACAGATGAAACTCATGATAGAATAAATTCTGTGTAACAGACAAATATGTGATAACTTGGCATTGCATGGCATATATGATAACACACATACATACACTGTATTTCCTTTACTTAGCACACATATACAGTAGACTGCTAGTAAGTTAAAAGCTAACTTACCTCGATTTCCGCGTTTCTTATAAAACCTCAAGCGCGATCATGAGGAACTGTAATTAGTGATTCTAAAAGTTAGAACTAAATCAATAATAATTTGAAATATGGAAAATACTAACTTAAAGAGTAAAATTTTCATTTTACCCTCTACATGTAGGAAAATGACCGTTTTACCCCTAACTTAAGGATTTTGCATGCTAACTCCAAAAGTCACCAAAATTTACATTTCTCATGTAAATTTTATCCTAAACTCAAATATCAATTTAGAAAAATTTAAAACTAATCACAACTATTAAAACTCCATAGGGCCAAAATTCTCATATGCTATTTCCATTGATTTTTGTTTCTAACTTGTTTTGATTAACCTTTTGATCTATGACTTATAAAGATGTGATCTTCAAACCAAACCATCACATGATTTAAAAAGATGTCCTAAAACATATATAAGCTTCTAATTCAAGATCACATGGTTAAACATTATCCAAAACATAAATTGAGCCAAGAACATCCACACTTTGGCCTATCCGAACATCTCTTTGCATAATATTTCATATCTTTGAAACTAACATCAACTATCTTCAAAATAATATTCTAATATGTATATAAGAGGCTTAAGATCCTCCAATAAAATTATCAAAGCCATTGGAATAGGTTTAAACCACCAAAAATTTAAACTTTCTCAAAACAGAAACTGTTTTTCCTCTTCCAGTTTCTAAGTTTCTAGATCTAAGAAAATATTTCATCAAAACCTTTAATCATGTAACAAATCCTCAACCAATAATCATATACACATGTTGAAAATACTCCATAAAAATTTCGGACCAAGATCTATCCATTAGCTTGGTCAAAAATTCCAAAATATAACATATTTTTCAGTTTATCTCCCAGAATGACCTTTCTAGATTTTAAATAATATTTGACTGACCAAATGATTTTCAAATAGAACAAATAAGATATCCACATAAACTAGACTAAAAAAGAAACAACTTTTATGAAGGAGACTTTATGATAAAATACTTACAAAAGTTTCGAAATGGGTGTGCAAAAGAATACCTAAAAGCTGTCTGAGAGAGTGTTTGGTGTTCTTTCAATGAAAGGTGTAAAGGAAGATGATTTCGTGGGGAGTGGCTGGATGTATTTATGCACAAAATATGAAAGAGGGTGAGGCTGAAGTGAGGGTTGAGTATATGTCTTTCTTACCCAATAATATCTACAAAAATCAGCTCAATATATTTTTACCAAATAATATCCACAAAATCAGCTTAAGATATTTTTATCCAATAATATCCACAAAATCAGCTCAAGATATTTTTACCAATAATATCCACGAAAATCAACTCAAGATATTTTTATCCAATAATATCCACAAAAATCAGCTCAAGATATTTTTATCCAATAATATCCACAGTTTTGAATAGACGTTTCGTTCGAAAATATGAAAAGGAGTTATTGCGCCATAAGACCTTAAATAACCCACCGAGTCTAATGGCACAAACCATAATACATTTTAACACTTTTAACTATCTCCAATAATCAAAAACACACTTCTGATACCATAGTGAGTAAAAATACTAACTATGTAGTTAGACTAAAACCTATACGATTAATGGATTCGTGAAAACTTATGGGGTCTTCACAAGGTTCCTAAAGCCAATAGAAATTTCACAATTGAATTTCTAGCGGGCTGTTACAATAGGGACCTCTACCAGAAATTAAAAAATATTATACAGGGGTCTAGGAGTGTGAAGGACTACAATAAGGAGATGAAGGTAGCTATGATACGGGTGAATGTAGAGGAGGATAGGGAGGCCACTATGGCTAGATTTTTGTGTGGTTTGAATATGGAGATAGCCAATGTGGTTGAGTTGCGACATTATGTCAAAATAGAAGACATGGTACACATGGTTATAAAGGTGGAGAGTCATTAAAGAGGAAAGAAACATTAATGTACACTTCGGTTTTTAGCACTCATTGGAAACCAAGTGAGAAAGATGAACGAGTTGTAACAAAGGCAAAGACCAAACCAACTAAGGGAAAAGATGAAGGAACTAGCAACAAACCCAAGTTAGCATCCCAACCTTCTAGAAATAGAGATATTAAATTCTTTAAGTGTTTGGATTCAGGGTACATCGCTTCTCAATGTCCAAACAAACGTGTGATAATTATGCATGACAATAGGGAGGTGATGACTGCAAGTGAGGATGATAGTGATGAGATGCCCGAGTTGCAGGATGCTAGTGATGATGATGGAGTAGAATACCCCGTAACAGGTGAGTCCCTTGATTCTAGGCGTGCTCTCAACACACAAATTACGATGAATGATTAAGAGCAATAGAGGGAGAACATTTTCTTTACTAGATGCCACATCAATAGCAAGGTATGTAGTATGATCATTGATGGGGGTTTTACTAATGTTGCTAACACTACTTTAATTGAGAAATTGAATTTACCTACATTGAAACACTCTTAACCATAAAGTTGCAGTGGTTGAATGATTGTGGGAAGGTTAGGGTGGATAGATAATATTGAATTTTTATTGTGAGTTGAGTTATTTCCTTTTGTTTTTCTTGAACTTATCAAAGGTAAATCACAACCTTTGTAGCATTCCTTTTTTGTAATTTGGGTTCTTGAAACGGGTTCTTCAACGGGTCTAGATTTAAATATAATCTAGGTTCTTGAAATGAGTTTTTAATGGGTCTAAATTCTCCATTCTTGACTTGATTTTGGCTTTTTTGGGTAAGTTTTCAAATTGATTGTGAGTTCAAGGGATTCTATTTTCGCGGGTTTAAATCAATTTCTCTTTAGCATTTAGAAAAATTTGAATTTTCATTGTTCAAAACAGTATAGTATTCTTATTTTCTCATGCTTTTATTATATGTCAGTTCATATCATGGATTGCTTCAGAAGTGACACTTTTACAAATTTAAGAGATGATGAGATTACTAGTTCTTTAACTTCAAACATTAACTTGTCTACTAGTAGTAACACCAACCTCCCTCTCAAAAGGAATGTAAGTAAGGACCCCTCAGCAGTGTAGGAACACTTCAAAAAAATAGATGAATGTTCATTAAGTAACCCAAAAGCGGTGTGTAATTACTACCACGAGACTTACGATTGTCACCTTAAACAACATGGTACGTCAAGTATGCTGCATCATGTTGGTGTTTATAGGAAAAACCTAATAAAATTAGATCCATGGATCAACAAACTACACATTAGTTGATCCAGAAGATGTACGAATGGCAATTGCAGAGATAATAATTTGTGATGAGGTTTCGTTTAGGGTGGTGGAAGCACAAGGATTTAGAAAGGTATGTAAATCACAAGAATCAAGATTCCAAGTGCCGACTCAAACCACTACAGTGAGAGATTGTATTAAACTATTTAAAAAAGAGAAGGAGAAGTTGAGGAAAGTATTTAATGCAGTTGGGTGGATTAGTTTAACTACTAACACTGGGACGTCCATTCAGAATTTAAATTATATGTGTCTTAGTGCTCACTTTATTGACTGTGAATGGAAATTATACAAAAAATTATAAATTTTTGTTTGATTCCTAATTAGAAAGGGGACGCTATTGGAAAACATGTAGACTCATGTATACAAGATTGGGGTATTGACAAGATTTTTATTGTTACAATGGACAATGCTTCCTCAAACGATATTGCCATCGATTACTTAAAATGTTTGTGAAAGGTCATTTATCGGAGGGGAATTATATTCATATAAGATGTTGCACCCATATTATGAATCTTATTGTGAATGATGGGCTAAAAGATTGTGATGATTCAATCACAAGGGTGTGTAATACGGTTAAGTATTTTAGATCATCTCCTGCAAGAATGGAAAAATTCAAAAAGTGTATAGAGAATAAGAAAATCAGCTGTTCAAAATTGGTGTGCCTTGACGTTCCCATAAGATGAAACTCTACTTATTTCATGCTAGAAGTTGTCAAAACATTTTGAAAGTCATTTTTGCAATTGGAGAATGATGATGGTTATTTTTCTCGCTATGTCGTAGTGTGGGCTTGAGGCCCCCAAACTCTAGTGATTGGGTGAGAGTTAATATCATCGTAAGTGTTCTAATTAGTGATCACAACTCATCTCTCAATTGAAGTACTTTATTTGCTTCGCTAGCAGAAGTAGTACTAATAGTTCCAACACGGGCATTAAAGTTAATTAGTTTGGGGTTTCACTCACGAGTTAAAAGCATCTTAATTGTTTGATTTACAAATTTGTCACAATAACATGATTTTTTAATTTATACGGATTGGGATTTACTGTGGGGCTCATGCCTACACCTCTCTTAAAAGAAATATATATGAATAAAAAAAAAATACCATTTATCATCCGTTCGGTCATCGTATTTTCCCTCTCTTATCTCTATTTTGAGGCAGATCTCGATTGTTTCTTCTGTGTTATTACTTAGGCTATGCTTATTTTCATTCACTTCAATAAAAGTTGATTATTACATGTCAAAAAAAAATATATATATATATCATTTGAATTCTTTTGTTATTGTTTATTTCGTACAGCGCATGCATGAGCTGTGCTTGAGTGTGAACTTCTGAGACAAAAGGGGAGAATTTTATTTCGAACAAAGTACGTACTGTAACCTTCGGTGAGTACTTTCTTTGTATTATTTTGTCAATGCAACTATATGCAATAAATTTATTTGTTTCGGCTTTTTGGTTTGTTGGTTGGTTAGTTTGTTACCCCGGTTTTCCTCCATTTTAAGTGATGAATGTTTTCAATAAAGTTTTAGAGGTGCGGTCCTCCTTCTCTCAAAAAAGAAAAAAAAGTATATCTAATAAATTACGTATTTTTTTTCTCTTTTGTTAAAAAATTAAGAAGAAGAAATCTATTCATTCTTGTGCTGAGGGACAATGCTGATCAATAGATTTTGAACGCTTTTGTTAAGTCCTGTTACTTATTAGCTATTTTATTTTGTTTTGTTTTATTATTTTTGTGGCATTTCTGTGCAAACAGATATCAAATTAGATTGACGGACAATTTCTTTGAATAGTCTTTAAAGTACTTAGGCAAGTATTTATTAAACATGTGAGAATCGCCATTATTTTAACAATCTATTAAAAACAATTGTCCAATCTATTAAAAACATAACTGACGACGATGGCTAGGGTTTTGACTTTCCCAACACACCCTTGATACAAAAGAAACCTTACCCCACATAGAGAAGAGATCTAAATGCTCAAAACAGAGAGAGAGAGAGAGAGAGAGAGAGAGAGAGAGAGAGAGAGAGAGAGAGAGAGAGAGAGAGAGAGAGAGAGAGAGAGAGAGAGAGAGAGAGAGGTTACTAGTTACTGTCGAGGCTATTAATGCCGACCGGGTACTAAGTGGAACCTTCTAGAGTGAGATTGAGTGGCGGGGGCAGCGTGGAAGAGGAGTTGATAGCGCTGCTCTGGCTGAGGCTTAGGAAGTGAGAGAGTCTCTGAGCGAGAGCGAGGGTTTTTGTTACGGGCGAGAGACGGAGAGTGACAGTGGTTTTTGTTTCCTTTGTTTTAATATATTTAATGTACCCGGGTTTTAAACCGGATTCCAGGATTCATAACCGGCAGGTTTCGAACCGGATTGAATCTGGGGCAAAACCCGGAACCGAAATCCAGTTTATCCGGATTCCAGGCCGGGCTGGGTAAAAACCGGCCCGTATGAACAGTCCTACTCTTTTAGTAGCATAAAATTCATATATTTATCATTGGATTATTCTGGCCTGCTCGATAATCAGTATTTATATTTTGAGGACTTGGGTCTATTTATAGCAAATTAAGGCATTTCTGCATGCATGCAAGTGTTTTGATCACAGCTCATCTCTCAATTGATCAAGACTTTATTTGCTTAATTCGCAAGCTGAAATACGTAGTACTCATAGTTCCAACACGAAGTACCCTTTCCAAGGGAAATCTGATATTGTAGCTACTTTTTTTTTTTTTTTTGGGAGAATGATATTGTAGCTACTAGCTAGCTAGGGGGAAAGTGAATTAGAAATTAGAATGTATTATTTGCACGCTATTCAACACTTACGTACGTACATGTTTATTAATTATCAGTAAATACTAATGGATAATGCTGCTTAATTTTATTGTAAAAATTAATTTTTTTTACAATTAATAGCCCGTTTCAATCTTGCTTAATAGCCTTGCTTGTCAATGACATACAATTAATAGCCTGTTTCAATCTTGTTTAATTTTTTAACTTTTAGATATATTGTAAAAATTTAGATTTTTAAGATTTTCTTATTTATTTATTGATTGATTTTATAATTTTTAGATTTTGAAATATATTATTATGTTTTTTAAAGATTTTTTTGTTATTTTTATACCATGCACGTGGCAGTGCTCGCATTTATTTTCTAATATAAAATTCACAGAAGTAATTGGTTGCCAGTTCTCAAATTCTTCATTATCAACTTTGTAAAAGTTGAAAATCTTGGTTCCAATTTGTAAAACGTGAAAAGCGGTATACCTTTTTTTTTTTCCTTTTTTTTTTTCTCTAAATAAACAGATTTATATTGATGGGAAAAATGCAAAGATAGAAAAATTCTGTGACTGTTCAATCAAAACAATTGACATAATCTACATTGGGCCATCTTCAATCCAAATCTTCTCAATCCCACCTACTATTGCAAATTTTGCTAGCTGATGTGGAACACAGTTGGCTTCACGATGAACAAAAGCAACCTGCCATCTAGATCTCTCCGATAACATAGCTCTAACATCATGAATTAGTACCCCATTGTCAGTGCAAGAAGCTTCTTCACTATTTGCAGCCTTTACAATGATCTATGAGTCCCCTTCAAAAACTACTCGTGTAAAGCCTAAATCAACACAGACTTCCATTGCCCTTCTCAGAGCCATGCCTTTTGCAATCACAGCCTTGACGTCAAAATTCATCTGTGCACAAACACAAGCCATAATCTTCCCTTGCTCATCCTTGATAATAATGCCCAAGCCAACTTTATTCTGTTTTGTGCAAACTGAGGCATCCCATTTAGCTTTTAGCCATCCATAACTTGGTTTTTGCCATCTTACCTCACTTCTGTCAACTGCATTATTAGTAGAATCTATGTCCTCTCGGATTTGTGATGTCAAAAATAACTCCCTATCTGATGTAGTTGCCATGACCACCAGTTGAGGGCTCTCAAGAGATTTCCCGTGAACCACATAATTTCTTCTTATCCAAATCCTTCTCAATATGAAGTAGAATAATTAAAAGTCATCACCGATAGCTTAGTGGATGTTTCTGACCAGAAAAGTCTATGAAATGAGCAGGCCATTTCTATACAGGGCATTGAGCAATAGCCCATAGATGTCATGTGCAGCCTTCCACACAAACAGCTTTGTCTTTATTGGCACATTCAAGTTCCACATTTGTTTCCAATCAATCACACCTACTGCTACACCAAAACATTCACCCTCCATTTGTCTGTTGATGGTTTGTTGCAAATAATAAGCACTTCTGACACTAAATGAGCCATTTGCAGTAAAACCCCATATCAATTTATCTGGAGCCTGTTGTATGCTTAGTGGGATCTTTCTAATTAGCTCCCCCTCATCCTTATAAAAAATCTGAGCTAGCACTTCTGCTTTCTAGCAAGAATTCACTTTATCAATCAACTCTGAAATAGCTGCATCACTCTTTAGCATTTTGATAGGGGATTGTATTTTGCAAGGAGGTTGTCTTGGAACCCACTTATCCTGCCATATGCTAATGCTAATCCCATCTCCAACTCGCCAATAGCATCTAGCTTTGATTAAAGCTATTGAGGACCATAAGCTCTGCCATATCATAGAAGAGTGAAAACCCTTTTTTGCATTTAGGATATTTCCATTTCTGAATTACTTTTGCCTCAAGATTGTTGCAACAAGGGAGCTTGGATCCTCCAAAACCCTCCATACTTGCTTTGTCAACATTGCTCGATTGAAAGATTCCAAGTCTCTAAAGCCTAATCCACCATCCCTCTTCCCCCATGCTCCTCCAATTCTTCCAATGTATCTTATTTTGGTTATTATTATTGCCCCACCAAAACTTTCCCATCATGAAATTAATCTCCTTTAACAACTTCTTTGGCAACTTAAAAACGCTCATTGTATAAGTTAGCACAGCTTGAATCACAGTTTTGAGCATTACTTCTTTTCCTGCTTGAGATAAAAAATTATTCTACCAGTTGGATATCTTTGCCCATATCTTCTCTTTAATAGATCTGAAATATTGATACTTTGACCTACCAACCATTGTTGGAAGGCTCAAATACTTGTCATAGATGTTGCTTGCTTGTACCCCAACTACAGTAACTAACCCATTCCTCCTATCAGTGCTAACATTTGAATTGAAGAACACAGCAGTCTTCTCTCTATTCAGACACTATCCAGATGCCTTCTCATAAATATATAGCACGCTTTGAATCCTTTGCCAATCATCAGTAGCAGCTCTACAAAAGAGTAAGCTGTCATCAGCAAAAAGAAGGTGACTAACCCTCATCCCCCCTCTAGCAACTACAACTCCTTTAATTTCTCCTTTTATTTCTGCCTGACTTAGCAAAGCACTAAGTCCTTCTGCACATAAGATGAATAGATAAAGAGATAAAGGGTCTCCTTGCCTAATTCCTCTTTCTGGTTGAAAAGCCTGCCAAAATTGCCATTCACATTTACAGCATAGCTTACTGAAGTGATACAGTCCATTACCAAGTTGATCCATCTGCTTCCAAAGCCCATCTTTTTCATGATTGCCTCCAAAAATTTCCATTCCATTATGTCATAAGCATTTGACATGTCCAATTTGATAGCCATGGTACCTGTTTTTCCTTTCTGCTTTGTTTTCATTTAATGTAACAACTCATAGCACTTTGATGACTCGAGACTATATATTGTGGAACATGCTTTTGGCCGAAATTTATACAATACATTACATAAGCGTATTGGCCTAAATTGATTAACAACAATAGGCTCTTTCACTTTCCATTTTAGATCTTCTTGTTCTAGCAAAACATCAAGGTCCTTTTGTAACTTTTTTTTATCACTACTACATTCTGAGGTCCCTCATCATCCTGCAGTTGTTTGAGTTCTTTTGTTTTTACCAAAATTTCCTTCTCACAATCCATAGTCTTTCCCTTACTCCAGCTAGCAAGCTTTTTTGAGCAGTCTAAAAGCTTACCCTTAACTTTCCCAACCATTTTGCCCTTCCCCAACTTTACTCCACCCTTGCCTGACCACATCCTCCCCCTCCCCATCCTTAACCCATTTTGCCTCAAATCTAAAATTAGATCTCTTCTGTGTGCACTGGACCTCTTGTCTACAAAAGGTCAATAAAATTGGTCGATGGTCTGATCTTCTAGCAGTTAAAGTTTCTACATCATACCTTTTGAACATATGCTTCCATTGAGAATTAGCCAAAACTTGATCTAGCATTTCCTTTGTGCACTTAGAGCCTTCCTGTTTATTGCTCCAAGTGAAAAGGCTCCCTTTCCAACCCAAAGTCATGCAAACTGTTGCAGCAAATTGCATGCCTAAAGTCCTCCATTTGTTTCTCGGGTCTTGATCTTCCACCATACTTGTGAAAAGTGATATATTGATTTTGCATTTAACCCTCCTTATTAAATTTGTTAAAAAAATTAAGAAGAAGAAATCTATTAATTCTTGTGCTGAGGGACAATGCTGAATAGTTGTTTTTAAACGCTTTTGTTAAGCCTGTTACTTATTAGCTATTTTAGCTAGCTAAGGTGAATTAGAAATAAAAATGTATTTTATGATGGATGCTACTCATCATCTCATACTACATATTTTACATATTCTAATATTATTTTTATTATTTTTTATTTCATTCTTGTTAAATTGATTGAGTTGTTCAACTTATCATTTATACACCATATTTTTGTTATAGTAGAAATGAAAAAATAAAATAAAATAAATATGATGTGTGGAAATGATAAGTAGATATACTTTAATTGTATATACTCCTAAATTTTATTTTTCACTCGCAGAAATGGTTCGATTACAAGGCCCTTGTCACATAGAAAGTTCTGTGCAGCAGCGCCAGACTAAGGTAAGCCGCGTGCTGATTGATCTGATCTCCATGCAGCAATTAGGCGTCAATGACTTTTTAAATATAAATACCATATTATTTTTAATAAGAATTCACACAAAAAAAAAATCAATTTTCAAAATTACTTTTACTTTGGTAAATACAAGATTGAAAATAGTTTTTCAATTTTCAAAAACTATATTCATCTAATCATTTTAATCGACTTTCATTAATATAAAAAAAGAAAAAAGAAAAAAAATTATATCCTAAACTTTTATCCAATTTCTATCATACTGTAATGATCTGGTACGTATATGCTATCTATCAACTTTTAAATTCTTTTATTTAAAAGAACCTAATTATGATATATATTTGGTGGGTAAGTAATGTTATCACAATACGATGAAAATGGGTCGAGAATATAACACATAATAATTTTTAAAAAAAGCTATATTATACCTCTGGACAATTAATTATAATAAATTTCATGATCATGTTTTAAAAATGTTGTTAAAAAAATCATATAAACTGTCTTGATTCAAACATATTTTGTATGAGTTTCATCAATTTGGCAAGATCTAATAAACCTTAATCTTTATAAATTTTCTGAATGATTTAAAAAAAAAAAAAAAAGGAAAAACAGAAAAGGAAGATGACGTGCGGCTGGACTTGGAGCTGCCACAAGGACCACCAGGTTATAGTTGGTTAAATTCAGATATCCTTCAAGTAAATCTACCTTTAGGAGCTGCAGTCCCAGAAAGAGAACAGACGCCTTCTATAAGTACGAGATCAGGTATATATTTAAACAGAAAACATGATTTTCACACTTACCACACGTGCACTGTTGCTAGTTCAATTATAATTATTTTTGTAACATAAATACAGTATTTGGATGTTTATGTTTTTATAAATCTGAGTCCATAATTTTTAATTTTCACAACATTGATACTTACGAATCTGATAACTCGAAATCAAATACATCCTCCATCAATCTTCCGTCAAAAAACTAACCTCGAGCTTGTCGATGACATACAATTAATAGCCTGTTTCAATCTTTGATTCATGACTAACACATGAATGAGTAGTATGCTACATCCAAAATTCAATTAAAAAAAAAAACAAAAATATTAAATTGATTTTAAGATGAAGAAACTTTAAAAAATACATAATAAATTAATAATCATAAAAATATATTATAAACTATAATAATCATATAATAAATCCAAAAGATTAATAAATATAATAAAAAATTATCCCCGCCACGGCGGCCCAAATCTAGGCACCAAGTCTTGGCTGGGTGGCATGTTTAGGTTAATTCTCCCCCACTCTCCCAGTGCTGTCAGGGAGTCAACTGCCTGCCTCTATTTTTTTTTTTTGTACTAAAATGTCTATTTTTATTTTTTTCTCCCTTTCATGTTTTAATAAATTATTTGTTTGAGTTTTTCCTGTTTAATGGTTTTTTAAATTTTTTTTAGTTTTCAATTTTAATAAATATTGTTTAATTTTTTAACTTTTAGATATATTGTAAAAATTTAGATTTTTAATATTTTCTTATTTATTTATTTATTTTATAATTTTTAGATTTTGAAATATATTTTTATGTTTTTTAGAGATTTGTTGTTATTTTTATACCATGCACGTTGCCGTGCTCCCATTTATTTTCTAATATAAAATTGACAGAAGTAATTGATTGCGAGTTCTCAAATTCTTAATTCATTATCAACTTTGTAAAAGTTGAAAATCTTGGTTCCAATTTTTAAAACGTGAAAGGTCAGATACTGATTTTGCATTTAAGAAGAACCCATTGTCACTGGGTGTAACCGCCAGCAAAAGCACATGTTGCATCTTCGAAGTCCCCGGCCATATGTTGGTCGGCAACTCATATCATCCTTTTGTTGTCTCCATCGGGCCCTATCACCGACGCAAGCGGGAGCTCATGATGATTGAGGAGCACAAGTGGCGGTATCTCAAGTCCTTGCTCTGCAGAAAACCGACCAAGACCTTTGAGGTCTACTTGGAAAGCATAAAGCCACTTGAAAAGGATGCCAGGGAATACTATTCGAAGATCATTGAACTTGAAAGCCGTGACTTCAACGAAATGATGGTTCTTGACAGGTGCTTTATAATAGAACTTTTTCGCAAGATTATAGACCGGAACCTATTCGAGCCCAATGATCCTCTGGCCACCGATTGTTGGGTATTACCATTTGTATATAGGGACTTCCTCCTGCTCGAGAATCAGATACCATTCATTATACTAGAAAAGTTATTTGAAATATCCAAAATGCCTAGCGAGGAGGAGTCTAGTTTGTCCTTATCCTTGCTTGCCATGCAATTCTTCAACGAAGCTATCGCATTGCAAAGACCCCATGATTTCATATGCCACCGGTCTCGTGATCTAAAAGGCTCGCATTTACTGGACTTGGTTCGTTTAAGCTTTATACCCGAGAAATTAAAAGGAACACAAAGCAGTGGCACACCAACCCATGTTATGCACAGCTTCTCAAGGCTCCGCCGGTCAGGGATTAAGCTCAATCTGGTCCAAGAGGAAAGCTTCTTGGTTGTGAAATTCAAGAATGGTGTGATTGAGATGCCTCGTCTAAGACTTGACGAACTCATGGGCTCTTTCTTGTCAAATTGCGTGGCATTCGAGCAGCTTCATTGCGACTTCTCCAAACACTTCAACACTTATGCAACCTTCTTGGACTGCCTCGTGGAAAGTGCCAAGGATGTTGGGTACCTATGCCACCACAACATTATGGATAAGAATATTGGTAACGATGACGAGGTTGTGCGCTTCATCAACCAGATGGGCAAAGGCGTGATGATTAATAGTGATTGTTATTTGTCCAAGTTGTTTGAGAATGTGGACAAGCATTATAGAAATTGTAAAGGCAAAAAAGTTGGCTAGGATTAGATGAGTGAATGATAAGGCTTATCTTATCATATTATTTATTATTGTTGGATGAATGTAAAAATAATTATTGATTTATATCTAAACAATGTTGAGTCTATCTAGAAATATTAGGAGTTGTTTAGATAAGTCCCTGAAGTCAAAATCGAGTTTTGATAGCATTACACTTATCCAGAAGAAATCTGATCAGAGTTTAGTCTATATCAGAAGAAGTTATCACGAAATGTTAGCAGTCCGTCGGGACGCGTTTTCGCGTCTGTTGCTAACCGTCAGCAGAGTCCTACTGCAACTAGAACTCTTTTCAGATCTTCTATTTAAAGGGGATTCGGTTTTGTATCTCTTTAAGGACTTCAAGCCACGAATTTTACAAAGGAGATTCTGTGTGTTTATGAGAGAAAATTCTCTTGAGAATTTTCATGGGAATTTTCATATCTTCTTGAGTGTGATCGTGCTTTGAGTGCGAAGCAACATCGATTGGGTTTCAGCCTTTGGAGTTCCAGAAGGGAGGTCAACATTTGAAGATCGCCAGAGGTTCTGGCTGCTACTGTGGTAGAAGACAAACGGGTCGTTTGTCTAGGCAAGTAAGAGAGTCGAATTGCAAAGGTTTTGTAATTGATTATTACTTGTAATTGTTCTTCAAATAATGAGATTGACTTTCCTGGGTTTGGCTGCCCCGTAGGGTTTTACCTTTAAAAAGTTCTTTAAAGGGTTTCCCTTCGTAACCAATCGTTGTGTCTTGCAAGTTTGATTATTTATTTTAAAGTATTTGATTCATTTCATAATCTTTACAATTGAGATCTAACGTATTTGTTCAAGGAAATTGGTAGACAATTTCGTGGTTTTACAGGGGTACATTGGGAATTTTAGAAATTGCTGGAACGTGCAATGGGCGACCTTCAAGCGTAAGTATTTTGACACTCCTTGGGCGTTCATTTCGGCGTTGGCTGCGTTTGTGCTCTTATCGCTTGCAATTGCCCAAACTTTCTACACCATCTATGCTTACGTGCATCCGAATGATGGGTCCCCTCCGCCAAATTGAATGCGAATGAAATTTGTATTTAGGAATCGTATGTAATTAGTTTACATTAAGTTGTTAACAGAGATATTGTGGAAGTGATGGATCCAGTTGTAGAAAATCGTCCCTAGCTTTTGGTATTTTCTGATGCACTATATGTACACAAGCTTGCTGCTGCTTATGAGTGCCAAATTGTTGAAGGAATTCCTAACCATCAACTGAAGCAGTTTGTGGTAGATGGTAAAAAGGTTGTACGGAGTATATATGTTTTCATCCTGGTTATTCCAGTGTTCTATTTCTTTTGCTTGTGTTTTGTGGTTTTGTTGTTTGGGTATTAGGAGAACCTTTAGGTGTTTGGAGTAGTGATGCTAGTAAGATTTATGAAATTCTCCTTGGGGGAACAATAATCAAGTTGTCATTGGAAATGGGAGGGTATGACCCTAGTTACTTGAATGGGTTTGTTCAGACAAGAAAATATATGATGAAATGCCTAATGGGACTTTGGCTATTTAGCTTAGCAAATAAAGTACAATTACAAAGAGATTACACAAAAGTAATTCCACAAACTGACTTGGCTTCATATAGTCCATTAGATTGATTTACTTTACTATACAAAGTAATTTTACAATCTAACGAATTATATCATGTCACATCAGATTGTGAGATTATTTTTTGTGTAATTCATTTGTGGCTTGAGTATTTTCCTAGAAAATATGGTGTTAGCTGACCTTTCTGGTATGCAAATGGAGCTACCATTCAGGTACCTTTTTCCGGTGTAATGGCTATAGAGAGAAAAAGAAAGGCTCCTCATGCTCATACCGTTTGTGAAATTGTTGTTGCTTGTTGGGGAACTATTGCGCACATTGTTTTCCTTGCCTTTTATTTTTATTTTTATTTTTATTTTTATGTTTTTACTAATATTAGTGTAACAACAATGTTGCTCCTTGGTGAATCTGCCATTGTAAATGCACTTATTGGAGTAAACATTTATGCTATTAGTTTTCTCATGCCACTTAGGGTTATTTTGTACATAGTAGCTGGAGGACTATAAGCAACCTTCCTAGCATGCTATATATATTCTGTTCTAGTGCATATTATTTTAGTCATCTTTGCCTACTTGGTTTACATGGCAAGCAATGAGCTTGATAACCCCACTGTAATGTGCAACCATCAAGAACATCTGAGGAGCCAGTTTCCCATGATGGGCAATCTTGTGGCCCTACTAGTGGGAATTACAAGGGGTCTTACTTGACAATGCTGAATTCAAGAGGACTCATTTTTGAGATTATCAATATAGTTAGCAACTTTGACAATGTGTTTGTTGACTGTGGATATTGGGTGAGTGCCATGGCTGCTAGACCTTCATCAACTCCTACGGGCTACTTGTTAGGTGGGTTGGTATGGGTTGCAATCCTAGTAGAGAAGGAGAAAAAAATTCTCAGATATACGGCCACTCGGACCAAAAAATTTAGGGATACCATTCAAGGTGCCTCAAGTCTCACTCAAATGAACCAAATTCCTGTACGCTTGCAAAATCAAATGCTTGCACATTTATGTTGGAAGTTCATAATAGACCCAAAGGGGCTCCAATCCTCCAACAGCAAAACATTCTTGATTTCTTTCCTAAAGCCATTCGATCAAGCATTCTCATTATCTCCTTTACACTTCAATGCGTGAGAAAACCATTGCTTCTCGAATCTTTCATATTGAAGGCACTATCTATGATCCAAAGGATGGAAAAATTGTTGACTGGACTTGTTACAGTGTGGATGTCGATTTGCAAGCCATGGCAAAATTAAGTGTTGTTTGTAATGATGCTGGGAACACAACTACTACAATTGGCAAGGAATTTGATGTCGGGTCCGTTGCTCATGTCTCCTTGGCTCTACTAGGTGCCTCTTTCAAAGAAATACTGCCGGAAGAGATTGGAATCTTGGTCATAGAATCGTATCATAGGCTCATAGCTCTAAGGACAAGGTTCTTTGGAAGGGATGGTAATGTAAAAAACCCAGTTAAATTGGGTCTACCACTAGCGTGAGTCAATTGAAGAATTACTTCCATGATGGGCCAAGCAAATGGGATCATGTTGTGTAGTTTTTTAGTATTATAGCCTGTGTTCGTAGATGGGCCGGGATTATGTTCCATGGGCCATTAGTGTTACTTAGTCTGTGTAGTTGGTATTTCAGAACTTGCCTTCGGCCTTTTGTTTGTTAGCCCAAGGCCTTATGGCATTTCGGCTAGTTTCGATTCGTATGCCTAACGATATATGTACTTGAGGGAGTTGTTTGTAGGAGTTTTTATGGAAAATTCGTGTAAACACAGGCGACTGTGGAGGAAGGATTGCTTCGAATAATCCAATAAATCAATACAATCAATCGTATCACTCAGTTTGTCTCAATCTTCTCTCATTTTATATTTCTTCTTTCAATTTATGTTTGTTCTTTTGCATTACATCCAGAACCATAACATAGACATTCGTTTAATATAAGAATCACATTCTTAAATATTTTACTTTTGAAAGAAATAGAGTTTCTTTTTTCCCAATTAGTATCTTCTAATATATATGAATTCGACAAATTTGCAACATTTATCTTCTATTTTAAGCCTTCTTTCAATTTGTTTTTTGGACAAGAAAAAATATACAAATTTATATTAAAACGTACCTCACTCTTTTGGGGCCTTAGACAATAGCTTGCGTTTGAATGTTTGAGCTGAGTTGAGATGAGTTGAGTTTTTTTATAAATAATAGTAAGTTTAGATGATAGAGTGAGTTTTGTGGGGTCCACTTAATATATTTTAGATGGTGGGGGTGATTTTCCCATTAAGAGTGATGATGTATATGGACACATTTGTAGGAACCTCAACCATCGTTGATTTCACTATTCGAGTTGGGTTCCTTACGAGGTTGCGGTAGGTGAGCCAGTTGTAGAGGAAATGGAGACTCTACTATACCGATTAGGATAGAGGACGTCACTGCTGCCATCATGAGGTTGTTGCCTAGGGCTGTTTGCGTTTGCATCGATGATGATAGCTTGCACGTAGGCTAGTCGTGGATTTCATGGTGGAGATGCGCTATGCCTCTTCTACGATCTTTAAATCTAATGCTGGGGTGACACCCATTGCTAGAGGAAATGAATGTGGTCAGTGTGGGGAAGAACCAGAGAGGAAGGATGACACCGCATCCCGGGAGAGACAAGATTTCTTGGTTGAAAGCCTCAGAGTTGATAAATCTAGAGAGGGTGTCAAGCTGAGACTCAAACCAACACTTGATGGTGACCAAACCATACTTGAAGCCGATTTGGAGCTCCATGTCCCTCTCTCTACTCAACTGAAGCTAAGTGGCACCTCCTTTCTTGTATCTGAGCTACTGATGGTAAAATCACTTGGATATCTTGCTGCCTTAAGGGTTCTATTATCCCCAAAAGACTTCTCGAAGAGATGACTCCAGTTGTAGAAAATCGTCCCAAGCTTTTGGTATTTTCTGATGCAATATATGTACACAAGCTTGCCGCTGCTTATGACCACCAAATTGTTGAAGGAATTCTTAACCATCAATTGAAGCAATTTGTGATAGATGATATCAAGGTTGTACTGAGTATATATGTATTCATCGTAGTTGTTCCAAGCAACAACTGTTACAAGGGTGTTCTATACTGGGGTGTTCAACTGGGTTTCGGATCGGGTATCCGGGTACACCCGACCCATAACCCAGGTTTCAAATTTGGACTGGAACCCAGTCTAGGTATATCCGGTTATGACCCAGTTCGAAACCTTGATTACTCCAGATTTTTACAACTAGGAAATCCGGGTTTTGGGTCAAACCCCTTTTTCTTTCTTATTCTTCTTCTTCTTCTTCCTTTTCTTTCTTTCTTTCCTTTTTTTTAAAAAAAAAAAAAAGAAAAACATAATGGTGAAAAGCATTTTTTTTAAAACTAAAAGCTTATATTTTATTACAAATTTTTCAAGAAAAAAGTTTGAAAACATATTTTTCTGTATATATAATAGAATTAATTACCTTTGTTAACTAAAAAAAAAAAAAAGAAATTCAACATTTATCATGTAAAATGCATGTAACACATAATGCAATTCACTCCTTATTACATTATTTGGTATTTATACATTACATTACAAATACAAAATTACAATATATGAAAATTACATATCTAATGGTCTTGTTTTATTACAGGACACATGAAAATTAAATATCTATAGTATTTTTGCAAGCTATAGCAATTTTCCAAAGCACACCTGCATGTCCATTCAAAAGGAAATAATGTTAATAAATTCTACAATAAAAATATTCTATAAGTTGCAAATAATGTCAACAAATCTTTTAACTTTTCCAAAACACAAATAGATGATGGTATGGCCATTCAGGTCCACTAGCAAGCATTTCACTCACAAATCTACTTGCAGTTTAGCAATAAACTGAAACTGAATCCAAGTATCCTCTTCCATATACGACTTCAATGCAACTTACATAGTGACTGTTTCCTGAAGAATTCAACTATGAGGTGTTATAATAGCAATATAATAGTTAACACTATAACAGTGAATAATAATATGACCATTGTTAAGCTATCAATGAACCTGCAATTCACACAAAAGAAGCAGTTTCTCTAAAAATAAAGGGTGGTTGATTAGCATTTCAATATCAAAAGCCAAAAGCCAAAAGGGTATGCTTCTTCCAACGCCCTGCCTTATCATCAAGAACTTGAAGGAAAATAAAGGGTCCAGCAATCTTAAAAAAGCTGATTATACCTCTGGACAAATAATTTTAATAAATTTCATGATCATGTTTTTAAAATGTTGATAAAAAAATCATATAAACTGTCTTGATTCAAACTCATTGTGTATGAGTTTCATCAATTTGGCAAGATCTAGTAAACCTTAATCTTTATAAATTTTCTGAACGATTAAAAATAAATAAATAAAATGAGTCAGCTGGAAGAATATGTTCGGCGGCTTCGGTTTTGGTTTGTGACAGCATTGGGGCCTCTGGGAGGACGACCAGTTAAAAAAACTAACTTAAGAATCTGATAACTCGAAATAAAATACATCCTCGATCCATCAATCTTCCGTTAAAAAACTAACCTCGGGCTTCTCGATGACATACACTTAATAGCCTGTTTCAATCTTTGAAACCTGACTAACACATGCATGAGTAGTATGCTACATCCAAAATTCAATTAAAACAAAAACAAAAACATTAAATGATTTTAGCAAAAAGAAACTTTATAAAACACATAATAAAATCATAAAAATATATTGTAAACTATAATAATCATAAAAGAAATCCAAAAGATTAATAAATATAACAAAAAATACCCTTGCTATAGCAAGCCCGCCACGACGGCCCAAATATAGTTGAAGGCTTGGCTGGGTGGCATGTGAGGAGGTATTTGATTGAGGAGGTATTCACACAAAACTAGCCATCAATTCTCTCCTACGGTCCTACTCGACCCAGTGCTGTCAGTGAGTCAACTGCATGCTGCTTCTTCTTCTTCTTCTTCTTTTTGGTTCTTAAATGTCTATTTTTATTTTTTCTCGCTTTCATGTTTTAATAAATTATTTTTTTGTTGAGTTTTTATTGTTTAATGCGTTTTTAAATTTTTTTAGTTAACTTTTAGATATATTATAAAAATTTAAATTTTTAAGATTTTCTTTTTTATTTATTTATTAATTTTATAATTTTTAGATCTTGAAATATATTTTTATGCTTTTTAGAGATTTTAGTTATTTTTATACCATGCACGTGGCAGTGCTCCCATTTATTTTCTAACATAAAATTGACATGAGAAGTAATTGATTGCGAGTTCTAAAATTCCTCATTATCAATGTTCTAAAATTTGAAAATCTTGGTTCCAATTTGTAAAACATGAAAAGTCAGATACTGATTTTGCATTTAACCCAATTTTAATTAACAAAAGTCAGTATGTATAGTGAATGCAATGATATATTAGCTTAGTAAATATTTTAATTATACTTAATTATACTTGCATCCACATTATCGATGTAGGGATAACAAGCATTAATAAATGCCAAGAAATGATAAATATGATCTCTAAGAACACCCCAAGGTCATTGAGTGTAAACGCCAGCAAAAGAACATGTTGCATCTTCAAAGTCCCCCATACGTTCGTCGGCAACTCATATCATCCTTCTGCTGTCTCCATCGGGCCCTATCACCGAGGCAAGCCGCAGCTCATGATGATTGAGGAGCACAAGTGGCGGTATCTCAAGTCCTTGCTCTGCAGAAAATAGACCAAGACCTTCGAGGACTACTTGGAAAGCATAAAGCTACTTGAAAAGGAAGCAAGGGAATACCATTCGGAGATCATTCAACTTGAAAGCCCTGAGTTCATCGAAATGATGGTTCTTGATGGCTGATTTATAATAGAACTTTTTCGCAAGATTAAAGACCTGGAACCATTCGAGCTCGATGACCCTCTGGCCACCGTTGGTTGGATATTACCATTTTTATATAGGACTTCATCCAGCTCGAGAATTAGATACCATTCTTTATTCTAGAAAAGTTATTTGAAATATCCAAAATTCCTAACGAGGAGGAGTCTAATTTGTCCTTGTCCTTGCTTGCTATGCAATTCTTCAACGAAGCTATTGCATTGCAAAGACCCCATGATTTCATATGCCGCCGGTCTCATGATCTAAAAGGCTCGCATTTACTGGACTTGGTTCGTTTAAGCTTTATACTCGAGGAATTAAAAAGACCACAAAGCAGTGGCACACCAACACATGTTATGCACAGCTTCTCAAGGCTCCACCGCTCGGGGATTAAGCTCAATCTGGTCCAAGAGGAAAGCTTCTTGGTTGTAAAATTCAAGAATGGTGTGATTGAGATGCCTCGTATAAGACTTGACAAATTCATGGGCTCTTTCTTGTCAAATTGCTTGGCATTCGAGCAGTGTCATTGCGACGTCTCCAAACATTTCACCACTTATGCAACCTTCTTGGAGTGCCTCGTGGAAAGTGCGAAGGATGTTGGGTACCTATGCCACCATAACATTATGGATAACAATCTTGGTAACGATGACGAGATTGCGCGCTTCATCAACAAGATGGGAAAGGACATGATGATCAATAGTAATTGTTATTTGTTCAAGTAGTTTGAGAATGTGGACAAGCATTATAGAAATTGCTGGAACGTGCAATGGGCGACCTTCAAGCGTAAGTATTTTGACACTCCTTGGGCGTTCATTTCGGCGTTGGTTACGTTTGTGCTCTTATTGCTTGCAATTGCCCAAACTTTCTACACCATCTATGCTTACGTGCATCCGAATGATGGGTCCCCTCCGTCAAAGTGAATGCGAATGAAATTTGTATTTAGGAATCGTATGTAATTAGATTACATTAAGTTGTTAACAGAGATATTGTGGAAGTGATGGCTCCAGTTGTAGAAAATCGTCCCTAGCTTTTGGTATTTTCTGATGCACTAAATGTACACAAGCTTGCCGCTGCTTATGAGTGCCAAATTGTTGAAGGAATTCTAAACCATCAACTGAAGCAGTTTGTGGTAGATGGTAAAAATGTTGTACGGAGTATATATATACACATATGTTTTCATCCTGGTTGTTCCACGTTCTACTTCTTTTCTTTTCTTTCTCTTTCCTTTTTTATTTTTTTATTTTTTATTTTTTTTATCCGTGGGTGTCAGGCCACCTCGACCAATTCTATAGGATCCTCAAGTTAACGGCCAGGTAATCCTCTAGAGACCATGAGGGGACTCGAACGGGTGACAATTGAGGAGTAAACCCAAGGCCTGACCAACCTTAAGTGTACCACGTTCTATTTCTTTTGCTTGTGTTTTGTGGTTTTGTTGTTTGAGTATAGTTGAGCCTTTAGGTGTTTGGAGTGAAACTGGTAGGATTTATGAAATTCCTCTTGGGGGAACAATTATCGAGCAGTCATTGGAAATTGGAGGGTATGGCCCTAGTTACTTGAATGGGTTTTTTGATCAGGCATGGAGGGAAGGAATGGCACATAAGCTGTTTGACGAAATGCTTGATGGACTTTGGCTATTTACCCTAACAAATAGAGTACTGCTATAGTTACAAAGAGATTATATAAAAGTAATTCCATAAATTGGCGTGACTTTATATAGTCCATTAAATTTATTTTACAATAAAACGTAATTTTACAATATAACAAATCACATCATGCCACATTAGTTTGTGAAATTATTTTTATGTAATCCATTTGTTGCTTTAGTATTTTTCTAGCAAATATGATGTTAGTAGACCTTTTTGGTATGCAAGTGGAGCTACCATTCAAGTACTTTTTTCAGGTGTAATGGCTATAGAGATTAAACAAAAAAAAACGAAAAAAAAAAGAAAAAAGAAAAAGGAGTTAGTCTACATGTAATCCCCAAATGGGGACTACTCCTGCGAGTCCATACATATATGTTTAAAAAAAATTTAAAATTATAATAATATCCTTTTTAAAATGATATTTTTTCTCCTTTTATCCCCATTCATTAATGGGATTACATACGTAGTCTCTCACTCAGAATTACAAATAGAATTTCTCAAAAGAAAATTTACGCATGCTCATACCCTTTGTGAAATTGTTGATGCTTGTTGGGGAACTATTGCACACATTGTTTTCCTTGCCTTCTATTTTTTTTTCACTAATATTAGTATAACAACAATGTTGCTCCCTGGTGAATTTGCTATTGTAAATGCACTTACTGAAGTGAACATTTATCTTGCTAGTTTTCTCATTCCACTAGCTGGGGTTGTACAACTGGGGTTATTTTGTACACAGTAGCTGGAAGACTAAAAGCAACCTTCCTGGGAAGCTATATACATTCTGTTATGGTGCATATTATTTCAATATCTTTGCCTACTTGGTTTATACGGCAAGCAGTGAGCTTGATAACACCACTGTAACATGCAACCATCTAGTTGGGGCAGCAAGCAAATCAAGAGCATGTGAGGACCTAGTTTCCCTTGATGGGCAATCTTGTGGCCCAACTAGCGGGAATTACAAGGGGTCTTACTTGACAATGCTGAATTCAAGAGGATTCATTTTTGGATTATCAATATAGTTAGCAACTTTGGAAATGTGTTTGTTGACGATGGATATTAGGTGAGTGCAATGGCTGCCAGACCTTCATCAACTTCTTGGGGCTACTTGTTGGATTGGTTGGTCTGGGTTGCAATCCTAGCAGAGAAGGGAAAAAAATTCTCAGCTATTACGACCATTTGGACTAGAAAATTTAGGGATACCATTCAAGGTGCCTCAAGTCGCACTCAAAAGAACAAAATTCATGTACGCTTGCAAAATCAAATGCTTGCACATTTATGTTGGAAGTTCATAACAGACCCAGAGGGGCTCCAACAGCAAAACACTCTTGATTTCTTTCCTAAAGCCATTCGATCAAGCATTCTCATTATCTCCTTTACACTTCAATGTGTGAGAAAACCACTGCTCCTTGAATCTTTCATATTGAAGGCACTATCTATGATCCTAAGGATGAAAAAATTGTTGACTGGACTTGCTACAGTGTGGATGTCGATTTGCAAGCCATGGCAAAATTAAGTGTTGTTTGCAATGATTCTGGGAACACAACTACTACAATTGGCAAGGAATTTGATGTCGGGTCCATTGCTCATGTCTCCTTAGCTCTACTAGGTGCCTCTTTCAAAGAAATACTGCCGGAAGAGATTAGAATCTCGGTCATAGAATCATATCATAGCTCTAAACCTTGAGGACAAGGTTCTTTGGAAGGGATGGTAATGTAAAAAACCCAGTTAAATTGGGTCTAGCGCTAACCTGAGTCGACTGAAGAATTACTTCCATGATTGGCCAAGCAAATGGGATCATGTTGTGTAGTTTTTTAGAATTTTAGCCTGTGTTCGTAGATGGGCCATTAGTGTTATTTAGTCTATGTAGTTGGTATTTCAGAACTTGCCTTCGGCCTTTTGTTTGTTGGCCCAGGGCCTTATGGCATTTCGGCTAGTTTCGATTCGCATGCCTAACGGTATATGTACTTGAGGGAGTTGTTTTTAGGAGTTTTTCTGGAAAGTTCTTGTAAACACAGGCGATTGTGGAGGAAGGATTGCTTCGAATAATCCAATATATCAATACAATCAATCGTATCACTCAGTTTGTCTCAATCTTCTCTCATTTTATGTTTCTTCTTTCAATTTATGTTTGTTCTTTTGCATTACCAGAACCATAACATAGACATTGGTTTAATATAAGAATCACATTCTTAAATATTTTACATTTGAAAGAAATAGAGTTTTTTTTTTTTTTTTTCCAATTAGTATCTTCTAATATATATGAATTCGACAAATTTGCAACATTTACCTTCTATTTTAAGCCTTCTTTCATTTTTTTTTTTTTGGACAAGAAAAAATATACAAATTTATATAAAAAAGTGCCTCGCTCTTTGGTGGCCTTAGACAATAGCTTGCGTTTGAATGTTTAAGCTGAGCTGAGATGAGTTGAGTTTTTTATGAATAATAGTGAGTTTAGATGGTAGGGTATGTTTTGTGGGATCCACCTAATATATTTTAAATGGTGGGGGTGATTTTCCCATTAAGAGTGATGATGTATATAGACACATTTGTAGGAACCTCGACCAACGTGAATTTCACTATCCGAGTTGGGTTCCTTACGAGGTTGCGGTAGGTGAGCCAGTTGTAGAGGAAATGGAGACTCTACTATTTCGACCAGGACAAAGGACGTCACTACTGCCTTCATGAGTGCATTGCCTAGGGCTGTTTGCGTTTGCATCGATGATGATAGCTTGCACATAGGCCAGTCATGGATTTCATGGTGGAGATGCTGATGGCTTGCAAAATTTCATATTGCAGATTTTACAAGTTTGCTCGAGCGGAGGCTTTTGGCCGCTCGAGCGAATTCAGGCAGATTCAAACGCTCGACTGCCCCTCGACAGGGAGCTCGAGCGGGTTGCTGAAAAACGAAGATCGCTC